>NC_054744.1:22597141-22909141 GCF_018143015.1 Lytechinus variegatus | reverse complement strand
CGCTCGGCAGTGCGCCCCCCCTTTCGCCAAAAGCTGGATCCGCCTATGCAATAATCATGGGTGGATAAAATTGACTTGTGGAAGGGAATGACGACTGACCCTGAAACTAATGTCATTTACGTCAGAATAGTAAGACAAATAGAATAGGAAATTACAAGTGAAATGATTGAATTGATTATTAACTTAATACAGATCATTACTGAAACGGAAGAAATGGGGTGGTAGGCAGAGATGGAAGAAAGAAAGGGAGATGAAAGAGGGAGATTGGAAGAGAGGGTGAGAGTTGGGGTAGGGGGGAGAGAGAAGGGAGGAAGAAAGAAAGGAAAAAAGAAAATAAATAAAGAGAATTAAGAGAGAGAGAGAGAGGGAGAGAGAGGGGAGGGAGGGGGGGGGGTAGAGAGGAGGGAGGGTAAGAGTACAATTATACTATGAATACAGATAGACCAGCCAGATTACTATACAGTGCGTCCCAGAATAAACGATACCGAGATTTAGCGATCATTTATCATAACTTAATCATAAATAGAATAGACAAATGACCTACGAATTTAAAGCTTAGAATCTCCTCTTTCATCTGATATTACTTAGGTTATTTCTTATTCACGCATGAGTGAGCAAAAACAATTTGAAGAAAGGATACCAAAAAACTCATTTGGCGGGGGGTATCTGGGTTTCAAAGAGCAATCCACATTTCTGAAAAGTTCAATATCTGCTCTTCAATTTGGTACCTCAATTACAGAAAATGGTCAATATATAAAAAAGTTCTGGTCATTTGAAATAAGGCTTGTATTTCCATAATTTCATGAGATAAACGTGTTTTCACCGGTTTCCTACAGAAGCTTTTGCATGGTGAACAAAAGATTTAATGCATGGCTGATCGTCAACAAAACGGAGTGTCGAGTGAGTTTGAAAGCCAGCCTGGAGAACCTCTTCATTTTATGAAATTATTGAAATTCAAGCCTTACTTCAAATGACCAGAACTTTTGTTATTTCTTGACCTTTTGTTATTTCTTGACCATTTTCTGTAATTGAGGTACCAAATTAAAGAGCAGATATTGAACTTTTCAGAAATGTGCTTTTCTTTTTGAAACCCAGATACCCCCCCCCCCCCTAAATGAGTTTTTGATATCCTTCCTTCAAATTGTATTTGCTCACTCATGCGTGAATGAAAATGATCTAGGTAATATCAGATGAAAGAAGAGATTCTAAGCTTTAAATTGGTAGGTCATTTGTCTATTTTATTTATGATTAAGTAATGATAAATGATCGCTAAATCTCGGTCTCGTTTTTTCTGGGACGCACTGTATTACTGACATTGCTATCAATCCACCCACAACCATTCATGGGAAATGTTGGTTATCCTGTTCTTTATATATTGCATGCATAATGATGAACACTCTGGGTGACCCGACAGACTCACAAACAAACAAATAAACAAATAACAACACAAACAACGACACAACCAACAATTCTGAACATCAGCATTGGGGTCAGGATTTCAGGATCACCCGTCGGTCTATCTTCCTCTTTATTCAACAAATTATCTTTTTATCTTCAGGCATGTTGGGAGATGGGGGAAAATAGCTTGGATATTTCGGGATGGCATCTCGGTTGGTTTAACACCGGGAAGGGAGAACAACTGTTGTATAACCATCACATCGAATTAGATAACCCTCCTCTTAATCTCCCGCGTCCAGTTGTTTCGCCTTCCAACATCACTGGATACTTATAGGGGTTTGGGACATGAAGCCCCCTACTTCCCCTCCCATCATCCCCCAAAAGAAAAACAGTGTTATAAATGATAAACAATATGTATTAAAAAAAACTATAGAAAAGTGTAAGTATTCAAGTAAAACTATATTCTCTTTATAGAAACATGTTAAATTTCATCGAATATCTTTAAATTTACCTATTGGAATTCATTCTAATTCTGTTGTTTTATTTATTTTGCCATTGCCCCTTGATAGGCCTACTATTTTTCAAATGAAGTAAATATGAAAAGTCTTTACGTTTAAAATTGTGATTTTTTTTAAATTTTAAGTTCGAAGCTAATTATGAATTACGATCCACTTCAAAACTTTGAGCTCTTTCAAGATTTATTTGCCGACTACGCCACTGTCCAACACTTTCGATGGAATTAAATATTTCGGTATCTCATCTACCCCTCTCTGTTTCTCTTCAACTCTAATTACTACAGCTGACCAAGAGCACGTGAACTTCAATGTATACTATGACCTGCTCTACATCGTATTGCTGCTCTGTGAAACTTTGATTTTATATGTATCATGGTTCGAGCAACGGCTTTGAAAATGTGGGGGGGGGGGGCTGACCATGCAAAAAAAACTTACAATCGGATGGTGGGGGCTGACGCCCCACCAACGACTTGTCTGACGGTGTATTATGGTAATTGCTGGTAGCATAATATCTTATACATAAATATAAAGACATTATATGTACTGTATTGACAACATATCAATAGGCGACATGTCTAGAACATTTATTGATATGCATGTTTAGACTCAAATGGTGTGTATATAAACTGGTAAGAGCCTTTCTTTGAAAGATTGATTTTAAGCATTGTTATTTTTCAACCGTCATAGTATCATTTAGCTTCTAAAAACAAATATGCAGTCGGAATATCTTTGGCACAATTAAAAAAATATGTTTTAAAAAATCACAAGGTGCACATATTGGATGACTAATTTTGATTTCGACATTAATTTTGATGAATTGTTATGAGTTTAAACTGAACATAGAATTTGACGTAGTAATATTGCAACAATCATAATGATGATCACTCAACTCATTGTTTTCATCATTTCGACTTGGAATGAATATTTGCTCATTAACAGTGCGAAAAATAGTCGGTCATCAGACATGAGTGTATGAGCTAATTTGGTATACGCCCTCCAAGGCCTCTCACATCGGCGGATAAAATATCATTAAATCCTTACCGATGGCTTTATTGTGTCTAATACAATAAAGAAAGAACTGATATTCCAGTCTTGTCGCTTAGGGCCAATTTAATATCCTGGCTTGGTGTATCATAATTAATATCACGATTTTTAGCTTTAAGGAATATACGACACTGCATGCAGTCACACAGCACAGAAGAAGAAAAAAAAAAGATGAAGTCTTGTTAATGGGGGTGTGGCATTGGTGTCCCACGAAGAACATGACTTTACCAGCTATACACATACCATGCCAATATTTAGTATCCATGGCCAATCATTTTTCCGATTAGATATTCATATTTTGAACATGAATTTTTGAAGGTCATTTAAAGTACAGTGCACTGCTAAAATATGAAGATGTTGTTATGCTGTAGCTTTGAAATGCATCATTGTTGCCAATTTATGAAGTTCGTGCCATTGATAAAGCCTTGGACGCATTTCAGTTTATGATCTATTTTCCGATTGAGTGAAGAACTTATCTAAATGTTATTTCTCAAAGAGAGGGATGCTACTATCATCATTATCATTATCATCACGATCGTCGTCATCATTATCATCGTCGTCGTCATCGTCATTATCATCATAATCATCGTCATCATCGTTATCATCATCGTCCTCGTCATCGTCATCATCATGACCATAATCATTATCCTTGTCCTCGAGATCATCATTATCATCATTGTCACCATCATCATCATCACTATCATCATCGCTATGAATATCATTATTTTTATTAATATTAATTTTATTGATGTTATTGTTATCATTATTATTATCAATATTATCGTTAGTTTTTTATTATCATTATTAATATCAGCTTTATTTTAATGCTGACGTTGTTGTTATTGTCATCATTATTATAATCATTATCATTATTGGTGATATTGTTATTAATGTCCTGAATATGACTACTAATAATGATAATGATAATAGGGGTTACAATATTATACGAAGGATAGTGATCAGGAAGTTACGATGTCAGTTTTGGTTTCATTCAATAATTATATAATACATGCACCTAGTATTTGTATTTTTCTAAATCTTATACTGTAGCATAATTTTCACTGAATATCCAAATTGGCCACTTGAAGCTACTTTCATACTGTTTTTTTTTGCAGACATCCTTTATTTTTAAGAAGGAAACTTATATTATGAATCATGACAGAGTAAAAGAACATTCATCTACTGCTCACAATTTTTCAGAAATATTACAATTTGTCCAAAATATCAGCATAAAAAACGTTGGTCTCATCATGATGTACATGAGGTACAAATGTAATCATATCAAATAATAATAATACATGAATGGTATTTTTGCCAAAGCGGGCGATGTTTGTGGACTTGAAGTAATTAACACTTAAATCATCATATCATATGAATTAATCTTGTGAGAGAAACAACAATATTTCGCAATAATAGATATCCTCTTACTGCGATTCGTAGACGAGGGCATTGACCAATATGGTCATATCGGGCAATAAAAAGGAAGGGATTTCTCAAAATGCATATATAAGTATTATAAAAATGGCTGGAATTACTCAATCAATTCATACAATGTGTTGTATCCATCTGGAAGAGAAAGCCAATACACATTCCCCTCTTTGACAGAAGAATGTTGATAAAGAAGCTACGCTTATTATATTAATAACATGTAGCCCCTAAATGTAATAACTCCGCAGTGAAGAAAACGCTTCTGGTGTTAGTGCATTGCAAGGGGTAGAGGGATGGGGGGCCGGCGGGCGCCAGGCGGTATCTCTGCATGCGCTTGCAGGCCTTCTGTTTTTCCAGAAAGAGATGGGTAATGAAGGAACCATTTTTATATTGAATTAAGTTCTGATCCAGCTCGAAAGAGGTATATCATCCCAGTATTACCCTGGTAAATGGGATCATATATCCATTTGCTACAAACAGAGAATACTAAAGACGAATGACGAGGCATACATTTTGACGCATAAGAAAATAATTCGAATTAAAATACAGGCATTATTTGACAGAGATCTATATTTTACCTATGGACATAAAATTGAAATCAAATTTGCATTATCTGCATAAAGTATATAAGTTTACCAAATGGTATTTGATTATATTGATAATATTGCTTTTCCGATTTGAAACGTGCCGTTTAGCAGATGCAAAGTCGAATCATACAATTGAAACTCTGTGGTTTATTTGCTAAAGTATATTTACTCACCATTTTACAATTGGCCTAATGGGATAGCGTCCATTCATGAGGGTCGACATTAATTTTCATCTTCAAAAGATATTTGATTTTACTTAGTAAACATCTTAAGTCATAATGGGCGTATTATGGTTATTTGGGTTATTGCTATTACAGATGAATGTTAGTCTTTTGAATACACAGAACACTTTAACCAGGTCTTGCTTAGACTGGCCTAATTTTCTCCCAATTCTCAATTATAGAGAAAATTTTTGATTAAGAAGACTAATATCAATATAACGCCCTTAAAGAACCAGAAAAGATGAGAGTTCGACGGCACTATTCTGAGTCAAATTCGACAGATCGGGGGGGGGGGGGGCGCTTTTTAAAATCAAAACGCTACCATTTCCTGTCAAAATACGATCTCTATACAGTTTCTAGCTAACTTGCATTATTCCACTCGTTTGGGGTAATAACCTACCCTCACAACAGCGGTTGGTCCAAGATTTCGGAATGGGGGGGGGGGGGCAAGAAAAGTCTTCACTCAAAAGCGACAATGTCATCATCAATTCAAAATGTAAAAAGTGCGGGGAAGGGCTTACCATCAGCTGGTACTTTAAATGTACTATTTTTGTCAAAGGGGGCGTGTTCACTTACCCCCACCCCTTTCCCCTTATATCAGTGCTGATAATGTGGTTTCAATATGCACTTGATTTGAAATACTGCCTGCTAATATAGATCATTGCTCACTGCCATGCACGACTCGAATCCAGTGTTGAACAGCTTAAATTTCATTTTCTCTTCAGAATTGAATGACATTTAAACTTGAGAAAAAAAGAAAAAAAAGCCTTTGAACAAGTAAAAAAAATTGATTCGGTTTCAAAGATTTCACGAAATCCATTCAACTGTATTATCAACCCAGAAGCTAGGGATTTACAGTAAAGATGCTACCAGTCCTCAAGAAATAAAATCATTGCTGCTGCTGAAAAAGTTGGCTGTGAACTTCCGGATTTTTCTCAGGAGATGTTGATTTTTTTTTATGGGGGGGGGGGGGGGTAAAGAGTGGCAGACATGGCCCTGCAGCAAATTCAATGTTGGATATGTCCGAGTCTGGCATAACTACCATTGTTTTAATAATCCCTTGAGAGAATTATGTAGCATATCCCCTCAAGACAAGAGATAAAAACCAAACACTGCAGTTAGAAAATTGAGCGACCTGCTTGGTTTCATTTTCCTCCAATTATTGTCTGGAGAGAGGCCTTTAGAAAAGAACGTTAGGAAGGATGGATACATTGTATACTGGAGATGTATACGTAGATGATACACGTACAGATAGAAATCGCTTGATTAATAAACATATTGATAAGTGAGGAATCATAGCGAACAAATTTAATAGATAAATCATAAATTTAAAGAAAGAAAATTAAACTGACTAAACTAAAACCTCGTGTTGACGAAATTCGTTTTACCTCTTCTAAAACTGACCTTGTCGAAATAACTCATAACGTTCACTCGATTATGTTACCCATGTCAGTATATCACTCGCTATATTTAGTTCTCGAAAATTCATGAATGGGCGGGTACTGTGATTTCGACGAGCGTAAGAGATCAAATTTCCGGTGATATGTTCATGTTAAAATGATGAAATGAATGGAAATGAAACATAAATTGCCAAGATGGAGAAGGAAATTTTGAATTCATGGCACTGATCCACAGACACGCTCTACATTCCCATTGATAAACATGATCAGGAATCCCTCGAGTACATGCAGTTCCTTTGATGCCACCCCGATAATTTACAAAGTTTGCATGTTTAAAGGTATTGTTTAACTTTGTGAGCAGCCGATCTAAAAAATTCTCAAACCAAGGTGAAACATGTGTACAAGTGCATGTATTAGAACTAATAAACCCTATAAACAACCACTATTGAGAATGAAAAGCGAAAACTATACAAGGCAAACCCTGATTTTGTAAATAGGCGTCTTATAGACACCTAAATAGTACACATAAGAGTATGGGATGAAATTAGGATGGTGTTTCCGGTCACTTTATATTTCAATTTTTGAAGCACTAAATAATTATTTTCGAACTCAATATTTTCTGGGCTTCATTTTTGTAACATATCACAGACACAGGTGACAAGTGTGGCCTTCATAGCTCAAATTTTAAACCGATGTCAACCAATCACTTTAAATGTATGTCTTTATTGAGTTTATCATTATGAATGCACCACGCCTCCCAATGTTTGAAGGTTCGGAGGTATGAAAAAGCTATATCGCAGGCCTGTATTGTAGATGCATGACTATGGGGATCCAGCCTGAATATGCTAAATTTTGTTTAAACTGTGTTTCTTATGTTTATGCGCTCTTTTTCGGGAGAATACCTTGTTTTCATTTCCAGATACCTCTCAATAATTTGAGTCACAAATTAATGTGGTAATCATGGCAACGTTTATTGATCCTCCATTATACTGACGTCACATTCCATTTTCAAGAACCACAACTATAGACAACATCTTAATCTTAATATAAATTAAAGAAAATGGGCATCAAATGTTTAAGACAGTCTACTTAAAATGTTCGTCCATGATTAAAAGAAATAAATAAATGAATTACTTATACAACTGCTTATTCGAACGTAACTGACAGCGACTGCAATCTATTATGTCAGACATGTGTGAGATTAAAAATATGATTTATTTCCCCTTTCTCACCGTCCCATTTATTAGCACTTCAGGATGATTTTGTTCTTCTTATTCTTCCTTTTGTTCCTTCCCCCCTCTTTCCTTTCGTTTTACCTTTCTTCTTATTACTTTCTTTATTTCTCTTTTCCCTTTTCTTGTATTTCCTCTTTTCATTTATCTTCCTTTTCTTTCTTTCTTTCTTTCTTTCTTTCTGTCTGTCTTTCTTTCTTTTTGTCTTTCTGTCTGACTTTCTTTCTTTCATTCTTTCCTTCCTTCCTTCCTTTCCTTCCTTTCCTTCCTTCCTTCCTTCCTTCCTTCCTTCCTTTCTTTCTTTCTTTCTTTCTTTCTTTCTTTCTTTTTGTCTGTCTTTCTTTCTTTCCTTTCTTTCTTTCTTTCTTTCTTTCTTTCCTTCCTTCCTTCCTTCCTTCCTTCTTTCTTTCTTTCTCCCTTTTTTCTTTTTTCTCGTTTGTTTATTTTACAAGTGAGCTCCGCCAGGGGAGCAGACTGCCCCCCCTCCCCGCCTGTTACGCTACTGGTTTAGAAACAATCTACTGAAGATGTCAACATAACGTTCTGTATGACATAGTAACTACTTAATTTTCTCCCTTCTCGGCTCCGTAACACAAAGGTTTGCGATGGATTGCAAATATGAAAGAAGCGCACTGATTGGTCTCTGGTCAGTATTTTAAACCAAATACGCATGTAACATTGATATTGATTGGTCAGTTCATTTAGATTGATCGCTAATCTTTGTGTTACGGAGCCCTGATGGGATATTTTCAATAAAACACAGGTGTGTTATAATATTGTTTGCACATTTTCTAGTCAATAATTTGAACGAACAACAATATCTTGATTTTTATATGGTTTTTTAAATCCAATTTGCCACAGCCATTTTTCCCTACGCTACACTCCCTTACCAATGGTGCAATGTTTACAACATTCCCAAATCGAATCAACATCATGATTTTAACAGAAAGAATCATAAGTATATTTCTGATTGTTTAATGAGGGTGTATGTAAACAAGACTCTCTTTAACATTTTATGGCAACGGATTCACCGAGTGCTCGAACTCCTTAGAGTTCTTCGCCCCTTTAAAACATTCAGTGCAATTGCAGAGAACTGTATAGGAAACAATAGCTAAGTATCTGTCACCACTCGTGTGTGTCAATATAATTATTCTTCCCCTATTTCTTCCCAATAATAGGGAGATAATTGGTTGATTGGCGGCAACGACATTATCTATGAATTACCAATCAACAGATCCCAATGTGCCCCCGATTACAATAAATAATATATCAGATGGACGAACGATGCGAATGAATAAGCCCAAAACCCCGATGTCTTCAATAGCTGTTCGATGATAACACTAAAGAACAGATTTAGTTAGTATAAGAGATAAACTGAAAGATCCAGTGTTTGCATGGGTTTATACCAGCCCCTGGATCTATTATAATCACATAGAGAATAATATTGTTGAAACAACTCCAGTTTGTCCAACAGGGTGTTGTGTTATTTAAACACAATTAGGGGTAAGCCCAAAGCTTAACTCGTGCTTTTTCAATGCTTCTCTCAAGGGTGTCATGATAGATGGTGTTAAATGAACACCTTAGTTTGTTTTAGTAGATATAATGTAGAATTCCGTGGTTCATCAGAATTCGCTTCCATGGAAACCATGCAATGCACCAAATAAATCAATTTTTTACAACTCGGCTAAAGAAAACCTGCAGCAAATTTATGGGATTGCCCTTGAAGAAAAGAAAAAGGACCGATCAAACATCAACACGTATCATAGAAACGAGGGGCGAAAAGAACATTCCATGGGACAGAACAGCAACAATTACGACTGACAAAGAAAACAAATTGACCAATTATTACAATATAATGAGAACAGTTGAGACCAAGGTTAAAATAAACATTTTAAGAACAACCTTGAAAGGAAATCACCACAGACACTAAATAAAGCACGAAAGGCGGGGTTAAGGTCAAGGTTAAAGCAGACAGTTGTTATGTAGAACAATCATCAAGATATTTTAAATCAACGACGTATCTTTTGATTTTTGTTTCTCTTCAATTCACTCCTTCAATAACCCCCCCCCAGAAATCAGGTTCAAGGGAATATTTATTGATTTTACATAAGTCAATTAAAAAAGAAATAGTGGGCTTTGTCATCGGTACCCTATTTTGCATAACGACCAGGATTACTGTAGGCGAAAATTTGAAATATCATAACTTTCCTATTTGACACCCGGTTTTCAGAGTTAAGCTTGTATCTTTAAATTTTTTATTCAAGTCGACTTTTTGCTGGGGTGGCCTTGCCCTTTACGATTATTTTTCCAATAATTTCAAAGGTATAAAATACACACACCCACAATTACACACATACAACTTCCCTCACACGCTTGTTGGCATTACTGGTAAGCACAAATAAAAATAAAATGTATAGCTCACCATAGCATTTTCTAAAATTGATCGTCTGGTTCCATTTTCTTCGATATAATGTTATTCAATTTCAACAGGTTCATTTTCCTCAGATTTCAAAGCTATTTCATTACCATGCTTACTTTCTAAATCTATGCATATATAAAACAAAATACCGTAGACAATTTCTTGCAGTTGCTCACATTTGATTTTGTATTCTTTGTTGCAGGAATGTTTGAATGAATACGAACTTGAACGTGAATGTAACTCAGCTGAATCTTGGAATTCGTCGACATTATGTAGAACTGATGGCCTTGCATGCTTTTAGTTTTTTAATGGAGCACGAAATTACCGTGAAATTTTACAAGTGGCTTTAAAAGACGATTGGAAAGGGCGCAAATGACAGACAAGTTTGTATTTAGTATATATATGTGTGTGTGTGTGTGTGTGTGGGTGTGTGTGTGCCTATCAAGTCAAACGTAAATAAATTATTATAATGGTTGATTTCATTACAGCACATTTTATTCCGACGCATCGCTATTTCGTATAAAACAGATGAATTTTTGGAAATCCGGGCCATATGAATTTCCTGGCACGTTTTAGCCAATATACTTACCCATTCTGCAATGGTAAGCTTGTTCGGTAAACTTGTTCGTGTTTAGATAGAAATCGATTTGAGACCTCACTTTTGTCACCGTAGAGTTTTCTAGGTGAATCATGCGCATTATTCATTTCTAACCAAGGCTGTTTCTGGTCGAGCGTTTATTTGAAATGATTGTTGCAACTTCCACATCTCAGAGTAAACTTCACAGGCTAGTGTAGGATGAAGTTACCATGACAACCGGTATTTCTAGTCTGCTCGTGTCCTATCTTAAAGAAAGTGACGACAAATTGTTTAAGTTCACTGGTGCATCTGACTTTTACCAATTTTATTCATTTTTTTCACTCATCATCAGTGATTCAAATATTTACATTGCAATTCAAGTTATTTTCACCCAGTCGTCTAAAACCTCATAAATTGAGTAGGCCATTTCAAACGTATTGAAGATTGAAGGAGGGGGGGGGGGTAATAATGTCCCTCTACTTATCTCAGCCGCAATCAGTGCAACCACAACGAAATTAGGCTGCAGTATTACCGCATTAACTGTAAAATTTTAAAACAAATAAAAAAAGAATTATTTTCTTATTGTTATAAAATTTTATAGATGAAAATCGTAATCGAATGCCAAATTTTACTTGAGATTTTCACTTAGTGTCAATGAAAATGTCATCATTATAATGCTTATAATCTAATTATAATTTAATCTAAAACTTGGGAGAATCAACGATGCGTCTCTTAAAATGGGTCACATGCTCATCCTTTTACATGTCTTAAGGGGTGTTGGAAGAAAATATTTGCAATCAATCGCAAATATTCTGTTGCAAATTTACAATATAGCAAATCAGATAACACTCCTTGTTTCATGGAGCAGATAAGCAATCAATTGCAAATTTGCAATTAATTGGACGGCATAAGCTTGATTTCGGGAACGAAAATAGACTTGCAATTGATCGCAAGTTTCTTGCAACGCCCCATAACAGTTTGGTCGGAAGGTCATGTGACAACTATTATCGAGTCAGCTGTTGTACCACGTCCTCGTTTGTGCACGAAAATCAAACCTTCTGGGAATAAGAGAAATTCGGACCCTGATAGTTTCACCGTTGGCACCGACTAAAGCGTTAAGGCATCATCGGTCGGTTTGGAGTCGGTTTCGTTGGTGTGACTGTAGCGGAGAGCCCTCCCCACGCTTTGAATATAATGATGAAAATATACCTGTGGCTGTTGAGTACAATTAAAATATTCATTGCCCAAATCATAATTATGTGACAAAAGTAGGCCTATGTGTAATAGCAATTAGCATGGCTACTGATTGGCAGAACATTCTTCTGATGCCTTACTTATCATGAATCAACCTTTGCATCAGTTTTTGGATTAATTCATTCATAATCAGTGGCTGCTTAACGGTTTTAAAAGTCCTTAAAAGTTTGTGGGGGGGGGGAGTAACTATGCAAAAAAAATCACAATCAGATGGTAATTTTTACGTTTTTTCTTCACGGTTTTGGACAAAAGTAAGGGGGAGGGGGTGAAGACCTCGGCTTAGGCCCCGATTCCGCAATCCTTGTAAATTTAGAAATAATGCTCCTTTTTTTCTTTATTGGTTGAAGAAAGTTGAAGGTCCAAAGAGAGTAAATGTTGAAGGTGTGCATGGTTATACATTACGACCTGGTGGGTGTTTCATAAAGCTGTTAAGGACTACTGGTCATCCTTCCTTAGGCATTTAATATCATTCAATGAAAATTTGGTTGGCGTATATCATTTACCACATAAAGGATCATTAGTCGTAAGCTCGTAACTTACGAACAGCTTTATAAAAACATCCACCCGCAGTGTCTGTTCATCATTCGTGCGTGTCAAAGTTAGGGGCATGGAGCATGAAATATTGTGTCCCGGGTGCCCCACTCATGGAGGGCGAGAAGTCTATTTTGGATCTGAATGAGATCGATAATCTAGCTAGAAAGTTCAATGTGACGAAGTGCCGTCATTGTCAACAGTTATAAAGGGCATGATTTCTGCACTTGCCTTATAAGCAGTGGCCGGTCAAGGCGGGGGCTGCTGACAGCGGTTAGAAACTTCAGGCTTGCTCTTGTCGGTATTTTGTTGGTAAATACATGCACCATTGCATTTCTATGCCTTGGGTGGAAGGCCAGGCACAGGTACGAGCGGGCTGTGACCAACGTCTTCCCCGCATGGACATGGGTAATGCAATAACCTTAGCAAAGGGCACCGACCCGGATAACCCGGTTACGAAACCATAACCATTCTTCACTGAATCTGTTTCATTATTCCTTTTTTCTCGACATTATATCATTTGGGAACGCTTGCATGCATTTGTGATGCGAGCCATACATGCAAACTCCCACACACTATAAATCAATAGCTCGCTACTCTAAAAAGTCCCCCTCAAGTAAATTTAACCGAAGATCGGTTAGGCAAGACTGTGTTACAAATCCTCTTAACCTGCACTCTTCTTGTTTCTGCTTCTAATGTGATTGGATTTGTAAAGATGGAGGACGCATGCAACCGATTTCATAGCTTGCTTGATTGACGTATAGCAGAAAAAATAAAGTGGAGTCGGTTTTAAAAAGATGAAAAGAGAGGGATTGGAATCGACTGAAGGCATGGAAGGGGGGATGGTAAACAGACAGATATCATAGAGAGATGGGGGTTGGGGTAGAACAGAAACCAATTTGAATAATCCGATAATAGTATATAACATTAAACAACATAGTTCCCTTACCCCTTTCATCTGTATTCGAAATTAGTGAACTTTTAACCAAATGATCAAACAAATGAAATCCGGAACCATACTTTAAACTTACGATAAAAAATGGAGGAGTATGGTTGGGGAGGGGGCGAGGTCCATTAACATATTGCAAGAGTTACTTCCATCCAACCAGCTATCGTTAGCATCTCTGGAACCATTTCATGAACGGTTGATTCAATAACTTTCATCCAACCAGATGGTGTTTCTTATTTATACTACAATAGGGAATATCACTGACTAATATTGTATTGATATCGTGGAAGCCACCCCCCCCCCCCTTTGGCCCTACTGGTGCGATTGGGATGATAAAGGCCGCCCCACGATAAGAGCAACTGACAGTAATGCTCACGCTTTAAAGGATGTGACATCCTATCCAATATCTTAAACGATGTACTCACGTGCAGAGGGGTATCATTTACCCCCGCCTGGATACCACTATTGCCACAACATGGCTCAATCATCCACCCCGCATCAATCTCGCAACGACCAAGAACGTCTTGTAGTACTGATTAAAGGGGAGCATATTCACTTCATGTGGGATATTGACTTGGACTGCATGGATTGCGTATTGTGTATGCGTTGGAAGGGATGTGAATAAAATGGCCTCATACAAAGTGGGTCGCCGTCATCGTCATCATCATCATCATCAACAACATCATCATCACCAACACCATCAATATCTTTTTTTTCCTTCTTCTTCATCATCATCATCATCATCATCATCCTTCTTCTTCTTTTTCTTTTCCTCCTCCTCCTTCTTTTTGAGCATCACAATTATCATCAGCAGCAACATCATTAACAACAGCATCATCCTAACTTTCACCATCATCTTCTTCTTTTCCATTACCTTCGTTACCAGCACCATGATCAGTAAAAGAGTCATGCAGGAGCATCATTATCCCCAGCTGCAACAGGAGCAGCATCAGCTTATCCGCATATCATCATCATCATCAGCAGCAGCAGCAGCATCGTCTTCTCCATCTCCATCATCATTAGCATGATCAACATCATCAGCAGCAGCATCAGGAGCACCAACAGCATCACTTGACAAAATCACCTGATAACTTGCATTGTCAACCGTCATCATCATCATCATCATCGTCATCATCATACTCATCATCCTCCTCATCATCATCATCATCACCAATAACACCATGATCATTATCCAATATCCATGATCCATTTTCAATGACCTTCCTCCATTTGACCTATTTGTCTGTCGTGTCATGTTTCAAATTCGCGCACGGTAACCTGTATCTTTATATTGACCCCTCCCCCCGGCCCCGACACACCCCCCAACCACACATTATATTCTTTTTTTTCCTGTTCCCTCTCTTTCTCATCTCTCCTCGCTCTCTTCCCTTCTTTCTTTCTGGATCTCCCAATATAAGAATATCGCTTCATGGTGGTGATTAGAGGATAAATACTAATCCCTAATTCAATTGGCTGAGACTAAGAACATCACATGACCGTCCTATATTTATCGCCATTGTATACTTGAGATACTATACTATCAGTGAATCGCTTCAGTGTACTGTAAACCTTAACATTTTGTTATTGTTATTGATTGCATTCATTGTAATATGAACATAATTATAAACTGACTGATATACGACAGTGGTTCTCCGTTCATATCAATAAAGCACAATTATCGTCACCAGCAAGAACATAAATACACCATCGAGAAACACAATAAAAACAGTCACTCACCACGGTATTATGCAAACAGACAAATCAGGTGCGTTGAAAGAGACAAGCTTCAATGAAGAAGAAATGCTAATTGAATTACACATGTACATCTACCTAAGATGTAGACCTACTGCCCCATTTTTTCTGCTCGCTACTCTCATCCACTCCCCCAACGTCGCCTGATCGCAAAAAAAGTCTCTCGATCTCTTTCTTCTCTTTCTCTCTCCCCCCTCTCTCTCTCTTTCTCGCTTCCTCTATATCTAAGATGAAGAACTAGTACCCCATTTATTTTTCCTTCTGTCCGCCACTCTCATCCATATACCCTCAATGTCGCCTGGTCGCAAGACAAGTCTCTCTCTCTCTCTTCCTTCCTTCCTTTCTTTCTTTCTTTCTTTCTTTCTTTCTTTCTTTCTTTCTTTCTTTCTTTCTTTCTTTCTTTCTTTCTTTCTTCCTTCCTTTTTGTCTGTCTTTCTTTCTTTCTTTCTTCTTTCTTTCTTTCTTTCTTCTTCTTCTTTTCTTCTTTTTCTTCTTCTTTTTTCTTCTTCTTTTTCTTCTTCTTCTTCTTCTTTATCATCTATCTCTCTCTCCCTGTACCTAAGATGTGGAACTACTACCCCATTTATCCTTTTCTATTCGACACTCTCGTCCATACCCTCAATGTCGCCTGGCCGCAAAACAAGTCTCTCTCTCATCCTTCTTTTCCTTCTTCTCCTTCTATTGCTCTCAATCTTTCCCTCCATTTCTCTCCCGACCCTCCTCTACCTAAGATGTAAAACTACTGCCCCATTTTTTGGTCTCTTTGCCACTGTGAAACGAGTCTCATCACTCTATCTCACTTCCTCTCATGTTGTCTCCCCGTCCTAGCTCCATCTTATCTTTCCCTCTCTTTCTCACTCTCTCTCCTTCTTTCTCCATCTCTCCCTGGCTTATCCACCAATCCCCATTAGTTCTTAATTCTTACCACTCCCCTCTTCAAACGTTGGCTCTCAGTCTGATCAGCTGATGTTGTTTCAACATGTGTAAAACAGACTGCTAGATGCACTTTTCAAGCTATCTACTCTACAATCTAACATTTTCCATCTTTGTGACAAACGTTCCCATGGAATTTCTTTAACGAGAACGGTCAAGGGACTTCGGATGACCCTTTCCAAGAGGAGCAATACCGTCGAAATTGGTTTTCAAGAGTGTTTGTTAATTCTTGTTTTTACGGAGTAGGGCCTATAAGATCTAGCTCCGATTTGACATTAAATCGAGTCATTTTCATCATAGTCAAAGTAGCTCATCTAAATAATTTTGAATGGGATTTTGATCAGTTTTCGGTTGATGCCCAAGTCTCTCTGACTCAAGTTAAAGCGGCAGTCTGATACAAACGTCATGTCAAATATGACTCGTCCATAAGTGAACAATTCGAAAAAAGTGTCTTTGAATAGGAGAAATGAACCAAATGAGTCAGAAGCACAAATTGTATTGTGCACTCCTAGATGCAGTTATTCAGAGTGAGATAAGGGACGAGATACGAGGAGATCGGTGATTATGTGTTTTGAAAAGCGATATACCATGGGTTCAAAACCAAATCAAACAGCTCAAGTGTTACCTATATCAAATGCAGTATTCTCATTACAGAGTCGACCATCACGTAAAGCAACCTTAAGATCCCCCGCCGCCTTCCCCACTTCACATCGCACTTATTTTAAAATGTTCATTTTCTTCAATAATTATTATCTTCTCCTAACCGCCACGTACCCCCAACACCCTCCCCCTACCGCACGAAAGTCGAATGATGAATATACAATGGAATTAACTTTAATGGTCTCGATATTGTCTCAACACAGCCGATGCAGTGTGGAGTGCAAGGCCAACAGAAGCTAATTGAAGGTTAAATAGGAGGCATAAACAGTTGTTGTTTTGCCTTTGATCTGAACCAAACACTCCTCTGGTACGCCCAGTTGTGCTCGCTAAAGCTCTCTACCATCAGCGAAATGGCAATGGGAAGCGGGGGGAGGGGGGGGGGTGCTGCGTGTATTATTTACCAATAGCAGCACCCATATAAATCTGGTAAACGAAAAACCCATGCCATTTATGATTTCTAAACCCGCAAAAAAATTGACAAGCAAAAAAGAAAAAAAAACGTCTTCAACCACAAATAAAGGATTTCGTACCAGAAAAAAAAAATTGACAAGCAAAAAAAAAAAAGAAAAAAAGTCTTCAATTTCAAAAGGGGGAGCACACGTCTGTTTTCATTGCATTTTTACATTACAAATTATTAATTTGTTATTTCCCCTGGATCAGTTGTGACTCGTCATAGGGGGTGGGGGGCAGGGGCACGTCCCCTGGATCAGTTGTGACTCGTCAGGGGGATGGGGGCAGTCTGCCCCCTGCCCCCCCCTCCCTTAGGTACGCTAGTGCACACTAATATATCAACTATTTCAATTGTTAGCATTGATGATATATAAAATCTACTCTGATTCACAATAATCGGAATACTGATAGAAGACTCATTCTAATCTATTTTTGGCTGCTAGAACTCAAGCATTTTTTGCTTATAATAGTTGGCTTCGGCATTTTTGGTTTATTGCTTTATCGTATGCTTATTGTATGTTTGTCTAAATTTCGTTATCGCTTCTCTGTTATAAGTTTTTCATGTAGTAATGTACTTTGTGATGTCATATTATGATGTTCATGTATTGTAAATTTATGTTGACTGAAATAGATATGATAATACTCTAATCGAGGAAGCCCCACCTTGGGGTACGAGTGGCACCCCCCCCCCCCTTCAAGGAGTGTGAAAAGCGAGGAAAATAGAAAAGAAAGTGGAAGAAAAGGGAAGAAGAAACAATTCAAAATATTCTATTATGACGTCATCTCTCTCTCTCTCTATTCAAACACCCCATACGCCGGTATCCATCACCATTATGTAATAATCTTTATTACAGAAATAATAAAAGACACGCCCACGACTTCCATACTTTGTGACAGAGCCAGTTCCCTTGTAAATCAATTTCATTCCAAAATGATAATTTCAATATTGCAATCATATTTCATTTCGATTTGACACGTGCTTACGACTTCCATACTTTGTGCCTGAGTCACTTCCCTTGCAAATCAATCTCAATTTAAGTTAATGATAATAATTGCAGTTATCTCGAAGCAATATATCTCAATTTCATTCAGATTTGACAATGTTTACTATAAAGCAACAAACATTAATAAGATTGCCAGCAGAAGAAATGGGATGCTGTAAAAAGTACAGCCATTATCCTGAGATGGCATTTCGTCGGACATCAACAAACAAACACCGGAGGACAGAGAGAGACGAATTTTCGTCTGATTGGAACTCAATGAAACTTGAAAGGGGAATGGCCGTGACTCCTCGATAGTCTCTTGTTTTGTTAAAGAGCTTTTACTTGATTCATTTCCCGTCTGTGCCCCGTCTTTATCGAAGTCTCCCCTCAATTTCTCATTATCACTTCGTATGTATTTTTTCGGTAACGACATGACTGAAGTTATGTATCCTTTCTCTTTTACGAGTCGTTTCTTCATCTCATCTCTCTTTCTTTTCATGCATGTACAGTGTTGCTCAAAAGTTAATGCACGCACCCCACCAGAAAATCAACGTAGTTATTTAAAGCGTCTAAGTTTTGCCTTGTTTTAGATTCTTAATTGTGAAGTCAGGTGATAAAACATTACACGTAATCAAGTTTATTTCTCCGAGCTCGCAAAACACTGTAATGTTGTTGTCTACATTCAACACTTTGAATGAAATACTGCATTTTCTGGAGGGGTGCATTAACTTTTGATCACAACTCTACATGCATTAAAAGAGAGATGAGATGAAGAAACGACATTCTCTTTCCACCCCTCCCTCTCTTCCTATCTCCCTTTCTCTCCTCCTCTCTATCTCTCTATCTACCATGTCTGTCTCTTTTTCAAGTGGCGATATGAGCACCCAAAATTTCGACATGTTTGAGGGGCAAAATATAGCGTATAAGAAACATTTCTTCAACCGTCACATTCATGCGAGAGAAAATTCCACTTTTAATAATCAAAAGACAATTTCAATCTTTTATAATCAAAATATAAAATATTAATTTTATGGTAGATATCTAAATAATATTCAATAATAAAACGATATCATCCTTTTCCTATTCTTTCCTTTCCTTTCACATCTTTCCGTTTGCCGTAGATTTTCTTAAATATATTTAAAAAAGCTTTTCTTATGGGGGCGGCCCGTGCCCCAAGGCCCCTCACCTCTTTACGCCACAACCTCTTATTCAGTTCCTCTCACTATTTATCAACTTTTTCTTCCCTCACTTTGCTCACTTGGATCGACAGAATGTCTTGTCCGTCTAAATACTCTCTCGAATCAGCCTATCTATATACACACACATTTTCCTAAAGGCATTTGCTAACATTGATTTGACTTAAAAAAATCAGAGCTGCGAGGTCCAAATTGTCGCCTACGCCTGTGATATGTTACAAAAATGAAGCCCAGAAAAAATCGCGTCCGAAAATCATTATTTAGTGCTTCAAAAAAGTGAAATATAAAATGACCGGAAATGCCATCTTAATTTCATCCATACACTTAAGTGTTGTAATTATTATCGGCACGATAGAAATTACACAAAATCTTCAATTATAACGTATCAAAAGCATTTCTTTCAATTTTTTGGTTGGTTTCAGAGTTTTTAGGTTGACACTAAGGCATTCATGTACATATTTCATCTCTCCTTTGATTTTTTTAAAATTACATGTCTACAACGTTAGCATATGCCTTTAATCAATAAAGCACCCTTTCCCATGGAATCAACACCATTTACCTTGGTCTATAAGAATAAGTTCGCGGAAGAAGTCATCGTGATATTCTAAAAAATGTATTGAGCAAGAATATGTAGTAGAGTGCGGAAAGATGAACATAGAAGAATAGGGGGCATGCCCCGCCCCCATCCACCCCCAACCCCCCCCCCCCCGTCTTTATCCAAACTTCATATTCTGTATCTATTTCTTTCAGCAACACTATCAACACATTTAAGTTTATGAACATCTTAATTACCATCACACGATCAGTACAATGCGTCATGTGGACTTTAACTTCCATCTTTCATAAGTCATGCAATATAGTTATGATTAATGTGCGAGAAGTAAACACCCGGAGTAAACACCAATGACATATTTATTGCTAACATCTCTTGAGCGCGTAAAGCATGGACATTGAATAGTCTGTAAACGCAACCGAAAAAGTTAAGGGAGATTATAATCATTAACAAACCATGAACAAAATGTTACTGCTAAAACCGAATCTCATTGGTCTATATACTTATCTATTTCCCCCCTTTTACTTGATATCTGTTTCGCACTTTCCTCACCATATCTATATTTGATTTGTAAATCTTATTCCCCGACACATTCAAAGAGCCCCTTTTTCATATCCATTATTTAAGTATTACATTTTGTGTACTAGTTCCTATTCATAATTGATATATTCTAGAGCATTTCTGTATTCAAGAAGAATTTTGGTTTCATTGAATCCAAGGATTCAGTATAATTGTAAACAGCATATTATGTTGTCACCTTAATTTCCTATAAAACAATATCAAATATATTTGAAGCGATTGTATTGTTACCTTTGGTGTAATTTTTACATGTATTGATTTGATTTGTATACTGTGACCAATACAAGCAATGATTGTGCTTCCTTTGGCCCCTCCACATGTATAATACCTTCTTATGTCGATGGCTTTGTATATTTATATATTTTTCAATTGTGAAAATAAAGTTGAATTTGAATTTGAGAAAAAAAAACAATAAATGGGCATTTAAAAGAAAAAGGATTATTAAACGTGCGTCAAATGTTCAGTCTATTACGTCGATCAATATGTGTATGGTCTTATTGTTTTGGTTAAAATTTTAAACAGTAAAAAAAAAAGAAAGAAAAGAAAATACAATAGGACCATGTATAGGTTGTCTAGCATTTTTCCAGAATCACGCCTATGCAAAAGACGTGTAGGAACAAAATATAGCACCAACCTACTTGAACTTCAGACGATGAAGCTTGTGCTAATTGCCCTACTAACTATATAGCGAGAGAGATAGGTGAGTAATTCCAAGTCTGGACTCGAGTTACATGTACACTGATACAAGGTCAGGGGTTCAAACCACCCTGGGACAACATAAGACATGCTGACTGATAACTTGTTTTGTCATGCAGGTGAGAGAGATGTACGCACCAAACCAGGGGAGGAAAAGGGAGGGGAAGATAGCGGAACGATCTATTTTTTTTCTTCGCAATTATCCTCTGAGCAAAAAAAAAATAATAGTGAAAATAAAAAGGTACAGCAAATAATGTATGTAATTTACAATAGTCTGCAAATAAAACCTGACAAAAAAGTGTAATCACAATAAATACTTGGAAATGGGGAGGGGTGGGGGATATCTCCTCCTATAGCACTGTGTAGACAAAACAGATATACTGCGGCAGGTATATATAGCATCCGGGCAATCGTTCATACATTTACCATTGATTTTTATATCGAAAATCATATCCTATTCTACTTCTCCGTCAGAGGGATTTAGCACAACGGTGGCCTGCATTTTATGTCAAAATTTGAAAATATATTCCTTAGATTTCTTTGCCCAGAGCAGATTGAGTCCTGCAAAATAGGCGAAAATTAAATAGTCACGAAAACGAAAAACGGAAGATATAATATAAAATAATTGTTTTGTTTTCATGGGTATTTAAAAGAAGGTCGAATGCCTGTTGTTGCTGCCAGATTTTTTTTTCATATCCAACTAGGCCTATGTATTTCTTACTCGAGTGTGGACATGGTGGAGTGGGATTTTAGTTGATCGAGCCAAAACGGAAATGACGTAGTACGTTTTACAAACTCTGACGATGAACAGGTGAAAAGGGGAACATAATAATTTTTGGCAAGGAGGATTAATATTTTTTTCAATTAGGCCTACTGAAGTGTACCGGTTGTTATATACATGGGCCTACATGAGTTTTATATTCAGTCTATTTCTACAAATTCAATGGATAATTATTTTTTTTCCTTTCCGAAACATTTATAATCATAATAATAGGCCTACATTATTGACATAGGCCATAATTTTATGCACATTTAACAGGAAATTATGTTATCAGGCGCAGATCCAGGGATTTTTACTGGTCTCCGGGAAAAAAGGCGACGCAAAGCAAAACAACAACAACAACAATAACAAAAACAACAACAAACAAACAGGTAATCACTCCAAAATGAAGGAATTTTGGGATCTCCATTCTTTCTAAATTTGTGTTGAAATGGGAGGCCTTTGCCCCACTTCCACCCACCTCCCGATCCACGCCCGATTATGTTAACAAGCAAAAATGGTTTGCTATTAGAACTGTAGGCCACGTAGGACAAATCTAGGACTAGCAATCTTTCAGCCAAATATCGTGGTTGTTCGATAAATTCAATTCAATTCAATTCATATTTCTATACGTAAGCCTGAAAGTGTACATTTTCTATCCTGGAACTTTAAATGGTGCGCCAACAGAAGCCGCGGAAGGGGGGGGGGGGGGGGGGGGCCAACCAGTTTCACAAAAACGTAAAAGTTACCATATGATTGTGATTTTTTGCATCCCCCCCCCCCCCACTTTGAAAACCGTTCCGCAGCCCCTGTCCAATAAGAAAAACATCAAGTAAAATGCCCCGACATTCGATTCAGAAGACGCTCGACCTACCGACCTCCCGACCTGCTCCTTCCTCTCGATACCTTGACATTCGAACCGAATTCTACGTCACATGATCCCCAATCCCCCGACACACCCCCCGCTGTCCGTAGTAACCCAAATGTGACCCTGCTACTATAATCATCGCTGGGGTGATTTATGAACACAACATTCCACTTCGACATAGAAACATTCTGCGTGATACACACTGTACATACAGTTTTCCATTCACCTAGTCATGTGACCTTTACCAAGTAAGCTCCAGTTTTAAGTCACAATGAGATTAATATTCATGACATCGGGAAAAGATGAACAGCAAACTAACAAAAGCACGAATATATTCTTAATTTCTGATCTGATGAATTCACTAAATTGTTGCTGACCCTTGCTCCGTCGGGACCGGGTTTTTTTTTTATTCAAGATGAAACTAAAATTCACTGCATAATCAGTAAAATATGTACAACTCAATTAACTGCATACATTACTGAGTGCATAATTGCATATCCTTTGCATACATTCATAATTTCTGATGAATTCAATTGTTGCACGGGGTTTCTAAATGACTTATGATTATGAATGATAACTTTTGGCATCATATTTTTTGTTGATTGATTGAACCTTCCCTATATTTTGACAACTGAATGGAGAATTGACTGAATTTCCATGTACACACGAGATCATTATGAAAGCGAGGCATGTTTGGCACTCCTGAAATATGACGTTTTTTTCTTCTTTTATGCTATTTGATGCCAGAACTTGCACCTCAATACAATAAGGGAAAATGAATATCTGAGAAATTAATACTGCATAGGTTTGATATTGATAATCACTTGACAATTTAAACAGAATTAAACTCAACGTATCGACAATAAATGAGAATGATTCCTGGAATTTTAACAGAAAGATGAATTGGCAGTGTTTAGGATTATACAATGATTTATGCAAGCAATGGAATATTACAATGTAGGTTTGTATGCCTTGCCCAAGATTACTCAGTCATAATGCATGCCCAAAGTAAAGTAATAAGTGTAGATCGTAGGCCTACACGAAATAAAGATAAGAACAAGGTGATAAATTAGTATTGACACTCATCTAATCGAACTTTGCTCTGTCAAATAAAGCACCATCTGGAAGTGCATTTAAAGCTATTCTATTTCACAGCCCGACAACTAAGTTCTACAACAGCCCAGGAATGGTAATCTTTTACCTCACTACTTACAATTAAAATGAAGGTACCGATTGCCTCGGCTAGGATCTCCTTCGCAAGCTTGTTGCGAATTTGCAGCGGGCTCAAAATCCTGTCCACGGCGTTTGTCATGTCGTTTGTTGTGACAGCTAGTGTCGTCTGCTAGCTGGGAAAAATTCTTGCGACCAAATTCGAAAGCAGAGTATAGAAGAGGCCACGAATAGGCCCGAAAATGGGTGACACTTTCGGTTGGAAATAAATCACTTCTCATAGAACTAGGCCCTACTGCTGTAAATAGTTCAAGTATCCACAATCAGCTGTTACAATTTTGTTGAGCAATTCCTGGGGCAATTCCCGCCGCTCGTTCGAAAGTCCACGTTGAAGTTTAACTCTACGCTGTGTTATTATTTATTCACTCCCTCGCACAAGCCCTCTACAACCGAGTGTGTACTATTACAACGTTAGTGGCATAGAGATGTACTATTAAATCGACATCTTCGCGCGCTGCCGCAGCACGCGAGGGAAGTCCGTCTATAGATACACTTCAATATAATTGTTTCAAACCTCAAGATATAGGACACGAGTGATGCACTAACTGATGTCAACACAACTTGCTCAGCTTGTAAACTGGTGCGTAATTTGGGGGTTGTGGGTATGTAGCCCCCCCCCCCCTCATCTCAACAGCTACCAGCCTGTAAACTGAACTTTTAGCCCCTTTCAGATGGGAATCTAGTCTGTTTCGAGCAATTAATACATTTGACACATTTATGATCCAAAATGGCGTTAAAATAGGCCTTCCCAGTATCGAGATCCACTGCTCATACCCACTGTCAGTTATAAAACATATACGTTATCACTAAAGGAAATACCAAACACAAATTTGTTCTTAAAAAAGGATAGGAAACTTACATACTTACGTGTCCAATAAGATAAATCAGGTGCTTTAGCTGGGAGAAAAGTCGAAATAACGAAAAAAAAAAATCGATTTAGTAATACTCTTTTTTGTTTAACAATCAGATAGCACCAAATTATTATTTAGAATAATTTCAGAATCACAGAAACATAAAAAGACGATTGACAATTGTCCTCTTGGGATCCGGTGAGCAATCTTTTTCTTTATTCTCCAGAATCTTTTCCGATGACCAAGATGGTGCGCCCTGAATGTAGTCTTGACAAAATCAATGTGATTTCACAATGAAATAGTTAGAGCGCCATCACTTGGTCTGGTGTGTGTTAGTACGCACTTATTGTTATTAAAAAAAAGACGCTGAATAGCGAATTGATCAAGAGAATTAAAAGGAATATACGTTAATAATGATAATCATCTATAGCATCTATGAGGCGCCGATTATCTAGTAGCTATTCAGTCATGTCAATGGCATTCGTATTGTGTTACCCCGGCTTTCTTATTTCACATCCGATTTTGATGAAATTTTCAGCATTAATAATTATGATCATGATTTTTCTGTATTTATTCAAATCAACATTTTTCAGGGGTGGACTTGACATACAAGGTTTTAGTTCGTGACATCACAGACGGGTAGCTCCTCATTGCGTCGTGTGATAGAAATCCCTCAAGTATATTTAAACAAATATGAAAGTGATTTAATTTATGCGGAGAATAAATCACTAGACACAACATTTCATACCCCAGTCTATGAGAACCAAATAAATGCATTCATCATATTCTAGTTAAAAAAAGAATAGACAATCATAGAATATTAGCTGCTCGCGTATGACGATAAAAAATTAAAACTTTATAAAAATCATAATTCTCTTATTCTTTGATGGATTTTCATCGAACCTTCACCAATATGTTTCTCAAATTTTCCTGCTTTTATCAAAACCTGCGATTTTGAAGTTGTGATTATATGACGATGCCCCGCTCACAACCAGATTTTAAAATAAAAAGTCGTAACTCTTTGTCCGAATGTTGACACACTGAACTTACGTTAAGTTTTTAACTCATCATGGGAACTTTCTGTTCAAATCCGTAACAATCATATGACCCTTCATATTAAAAAAATACAAGCGGATCAAAATCGTGATTGTCAAAAGTTTGTACAAGGAAATCTAATGCCTTATTGCACAAACTTTTAACAATCATACTAACGTCATAATTATAACGACCGGCTACGTTTTGACAAATATTTTGCTATTCATAATCTAAAGTAAAGGCTTACAATTATCCAAATAGTATTCTTACACTTAATTTGAACTTCAAATGAAGATTGTAATCATTTCTTTATTTCGAAGGAAAGCAGTTTACAAATGAACAAAGTGAAACAATGAAAAAGTCACAAGCCAAACAAGGTCCATGGAGTTATATACTGGTCCAAGGCAGGTTGAAATGTACATAAAAAGTAAAATTACAAAGACATAAGATTGATTGCAAGCAGAAAGCAATGACTGTACAATAAAACTGAATAGCCTAAGTGAATTTGCATTAACATCAAAAAATGTCTTTAAAATTGAGACCTGCTTACATGAGCAAAGGTACATAAAAATGGCATCAAAAGTGGAACATTCCGTACATCCGTTATGGTAGCAATAATCATTATACATAATAACATAGTATTTTACATTAAGGAAGGCAGTAAAGAGAACCCACCAAAACAGGTTCGATAATTAAGTTTATAATGTGGAACATAATCATGATAATGTGGGTAATAGGATGTGGGCTATCAAAGCAACAAAAAAAACCCCGGATGGGTTGAATATTGGGAAAAAAATACATTCAAGGACAAGTCCACCCCAACAAAAACTTGATTTGAATAAAAAGAGAAAATTCAATGAGCATAACACTGAAAATTTCATCAAAATCCGATGTAAAATAAGAAAGTTATGGCATTTTAAAGTTTCGCTTCATTCCACAAAACAGTAATATGCACATCTCGGTCGGTATGCAAATGAGGAACTGATGACATCACTCATTCACTATTTCTTTTGTATTTTACTATATGAAATATTATTATCTCTCGTCATTGTCATGTGAAATGAAGTTTCATACCTCCCTGAACACGTGGAATTCCATTTTTATCATTTTGTGTTTCAGGCAAGGAGGTCCTAATCGTCAAATTCATAAAAATTGAAATATTGTATAATTTAAACAATAAAAAACAAAAGAAATAGTGAGTGAGTGACATCATCGACTTGTTCATTTGGATGTAACTGGCTCGTTCATAATAACTATTTTGTTGAAAATAAGCGAAACTTTGAAATGTCATAACTTTCTTACTTTACATCCGATTTTGATGAAATTTTCAGCATTGTGCTTGTCTGATTTTTCTCTATTAATTCAAATCAAAATTTTTCTGGGGTGGACTTGACCTTTAACGAGTGATACCATGCGCGACCCCAAAAAAAAATCACGTAAAAGGGATGTCTTTTTCAAGATAGGGCACTTTACGTACGTAACGCAATAAGCGTGTCAAAAACACTAAAATAATGAAAAAGGGTCTATTTTCGCTAGGAAGCTACGTGTTTAGGGTCAAATTTACGAGGTTATAAAAAATTAAGACTAAAACGTTTTATAAAGGATTTACTTTTTGCCCAAAGAGTCGTGTTTATAGTACGATATGGGCGAGGTGTGGGAGGTGGGGCTGTACTAAACCCAATGATGTAGGTAAATGTAAAACGGACGACAGATCCACGTCTAATTGAAATATCCCTGTAACTTGTTTAGGGGTTCAATTCAGGAAATACTTGCCAAGAGCATATCGTTTTGTAATACTTGTTAAGGGTAGGGTTTTACACGCCATTACTTGTTAAGGGATGCATTTTCAGTATATGGAAAATACATGTTTAAGTGCTTTTCGAGACCCCATGGTCGCGCTTGGTATCCACTCATGAATGGAAGTGCCCCCCCCCCCGTGCTGATTCTTCCTACTGTAAAAAATAACAAAAGCTGATAAAAGGGCATGCTTACTTATGATCCTTGTCAAATTCCTTGGGCTTATGTTACAATTACACATCCGAATCATTGTCTGAAGTCTTGCTATGAGTTCTCATTAGATATATTTTCATATTTTCAGAAAAACCCGATTTATTCCTCACGGGTTCATTGAGGATGGTCGTAATTTTCCATCCCAAAGAAATGTATCACTTTATAGTAAGTTATCGTAATGAAGTGCATCAATGACTTTAATGAATGATCTTAAGCTGATTAGGTGACGTAAGTGGGTGAAATACCCAAACCATAATCGTTTGCAATTTGATCTTTGAAGAAAAAATGCAATAATATCTTTAAACAAAAATTCCTACACAGTAAAAACGCTGTTTAATATGCGAATCTTACAGTATTCCTTTAACCGTTTAAACAATCATGTTTAATTATTGAAGATTAGACTTTTAAAATTAAACTTTGTTGCTTAAGATTTAAACACTTGTTTAAACTGTTTAAACAATTAATGTAAGGTTCATATAGTGAACAGCGTTGTATATTTGTTTTACTTTGTACCCAGTGGCGTAATGAGCCCCCCCAAAAAAAATATGAGGGGTTCATATATGGGTAATGGTCCTACATTTGGCGAGGGGAGGGGGTCCAGCCCCCTCTCTCCTTATGGCATGGCCCAGCCTGTAAAATAATAATGATCATTATTTGACATGATTTATATAAATACTAAAATTCAAAAATTCAGTCCATCACGAGCTTCTCTGTACAGGGAATAAAACGAATCGAAATCGAAGTCGTGTAGTGATAGCAATCTTGACACGATTTGGACTTTACTCCGACACATGACAAGGCACACAATTTGTTTTGAAATATTCGAAGTACTAGAAGAACTTTTTCGGTACTATGCTTTCGTAGTGGAAGGACGCTTTGGAGCGGAGCTCTGACCACCCATTGCCTTACATATTTAAATTGATTTCAGCTCGAACTTGCAATGTTACCTCATCCTCAACGCCCCAACACCCGCCAAGCCTCGGCCAAGCACACGGCTGGCGGCTCATCGGATAAAGATAGACCTACCTCACCTACAACAGCCATGCCATCGAATGCCGATTTGCAACGGGATATTTCGAATTTTTCGAACAAAACTCTGGCAAAACTCGACAGCATTACTGCAGAGATTCAATCAATTAATCATCGTTTGAATGATGTAGAAGCTACTGTGGAAATTAACTCTGCCAAAATCACCGATGTCGAAAATGCAATCCCTATCAAAATCGCGCCCCTGCAAGAGGAAATTTCAAATTTGAAGGAAAAGCTGTTGCTGGCCGAGATATATAACCGGAAATCTAATTTATTATTTTATGGTGTTGAGGAAGAAGATCAGGGAAACATCTACAACACTCTGCTAAAAGTTTTCACTATTCTCGGCATCGATGAGGAAAAGGCCAAGGACATACAACTCGTGAACGCCCACAGGCTGCCCCGACGCAACCCGATTGGAACCCAAGATACCCATTCATCAGGCCGAGCAGCCCCCGCCCCGATCATCGCAAAGTTTGTTCGGATGCCCGACCGGGACCTGATCCTCTCCACCTTCGAGAACCTGAAGCGACCTACTCCGCAGCCCGCCCCGCAGCCGCAAGGATCGGCCTCAGCCATGCTGCCACGCCCCCCTCGCATAACGGTAAGGACGGACCTACCACCCACATTGAAGGCTCGCCGCGGTTACCTCGCCGAGGTCGCCTACAAGCTACGGAAGGAGAAAAACCTGTCAACCAGAATTAAACTACAAGGAGTTAAAATAATCCTCCAGTGGAAAGAGAAGGGCACAACGACGTGGAAAGCATACGATGAGTAGTTAAGCTGCATTATCTTCACATCTAGATCATTATCGTCAACCTTTCTTGAGGAATTCAAAATGTATGTATAAATAGGAAATAATCGTGATACCCCATGATACCAACAAGTCAGAACGGAGTGAACCTGTCAACTGTTTTCAAAATTGTCAAATCGTCTAGAGGAGGAAATGAAAAAAGGGACATCAACATTCCATCAGGTGATATCTACATCTTCTCATGAATAATACTTATAATGTAATAATATTGAATAGTAATGTACTCATAAAATATGTTTCAAGGGTCAATTCTCGTTCATCTGCAGTTTCATGTTAACCCCCCCCCAAAAAAAAAAACAAGAAAAACTCCGTTTTTATTTCATAATCCAGATGTCTGTATCATTTTTCATAAGAAAGAGAATTCAATATAGCTTGGAACCCAAGATTTACTTTAGAAAACATTGAAGTCATCAAAACTTTTGTCCACATAACCATCGGACATTTTTTTTTTATTTATAATTTGAAGTTACCTGAACATGATGCTATTCGTTCTTGTTTTAGTTTGCCCCCAACCCCCTCCGAATAAAATAAAATGATTTGATTTACAAATGAAACAACAGACAATGTTATCTATGTTGCTCAGAATTATCACTTATGCTGTTTTGTAAAATTAAACGGAAATTTTATTCATAGTCATAAGGACATTTTTTTTCTCTAATTATTCATTTCATTATTCTTTAATTGGAAATCCTATTCCAATTGGAAATCCTATTCCAATTTCAGTCAAGCCAAATTGTACCCGTAACTGTAGTAAAAACATAGTTTAGTCGAATTGATATTCGATATTCAGTATTGATAATGCTGCTTGTTTGCCATGGATATGGTTTTCGATCGAGTCACATCAAAGAAGATAATAATTAACTTTGGTAAAAAAAAAAAAAGACAAAACAAAACAAAGAAACCAGCCCCTCCGGCAAATTTCGCACTTTTTATTTTATTACTGATTACATCACTACCATGAATACGATACGCATTGCTTTATCATTCTGAAATATGTTTTATGACCAGTTAAGAGGTGTCCTCCAGCACACATCGAGAATATTGTAATTGATATGGATTTTGTCACTCGACTATTATTGTTATAAACCTTTGTTTTTATTTACCAAATGGCCATTTTGCACAGATAAATATTCCTAGATTTATGATCTCTTATGTGTGTAAACCTGTTGAAATTATGAGTCTTGAATTTTGCGATCATGCATACAGTATTTTTCCCGTCACTTTTTCAATTCATCCCATAAACGACAACTCTTTTTGGCTTGACCCGTCCAATTAAGCATTGTCTCAAATAGGATTACGATTGACTTGTCAAATATCTTTTGAACGGTTTGTCATGAAAGATTTGGTCGTTAAGTGAGCATGTATTAGAACATGACTAATGATCATGGGTAAACTGCATTGACCTTTACCTAATCTTTTTATTTCTCTTCTCTCTCCCTTCACAATGGCAAATCATTACGTAACACATACTGCACAATCGAACGACAACCTATACTGAAAGTCAAGTTTTTGTACTTGCTCTGTAATTACAAACGCTATTGGTTTTATTCATAAAACAACCATTGTTTGTTTTGCTATTAATAAAAGAAAAGAAAAGGAAAAAAAAATCTTTGTTCGATAAAAAGAAAGAAAGGGAGAGAGAAGGGGAAAAAAACCCTTTCACGTATCATCACCAGTATGTTGACTATGCTTATACAACTGTATGTCTATTTAACTGAAATGGTTGAACCATTATCGTACTTAACATTCTTTTAGTATTTTTTTCCCCGCCATTTCTCAAATTTCATCCCTATATACGCCCACAACTTGTATGTCAACCATTAATCTGTCAATCCAATTAAGCATTGTTCCAAATTAGTTTACGATTGACATGTCAAAATATTTTAAACGGTTTTTTCTTTTATATAAAGATTTGGTTGACATGCGAGCATGTATAAGAATATGACTGTTGACCCTGGGCTAACTGAATAGTCCTTGCCTGATCTTTTTATTTATTTCTCTTCTCTTTCCGTTTACAATGGCAAAATTCATTACGTAATGCATACTGCAAAGTCTAGTGACAATCTGTATAACAGAAACAACTTCTTTTGTACTTGCACTGTAATTACATTCTTCAACGTTGTATGGTTTATTCATAAAACAAACTTTATTGTGTTTTTTTTTCCTATTATAAGAAAAACACTTTGAAAAAAAAGGAAAGAGAAGAGAAACATTTTACCCTTCCATGTATCATTGCCAGTGTGTTGATTATACTTATGCAAACTGTACAATATGTCATTTCAACTACCTGGTTGGAACAATTACTTTTAGTCTCGTACTTAACATTCCTTCATATAGTATTTTTCCCGCCACTTCTCGAGTTCATCCGTACATACAGCCCACCTTTTGTGTATCAATCGCTTTATCTTTCTCTATCCAATTAAGCTTTGTCCCAAATTGGATGACGAAATTCATTCTTGGACTTTTAAACTGTCAGGAAAGATACGATTAGCATATTTTTATTTCATAAAAGGTTGTTCTCAATTATTTAATCTCAATGCATGCAATCACCTTGAATTATCGCATCCACAGGTTTCATGTAGGCGTGATTATCATGCACCATCGATCATTCCCCGCCTACCAAAATGTTCCATGGTTATTATTGGTCGATACGTTAGCATGTAAGAACATGAAGACTGACCATGGGCAAACCTCATTGACATTTGCCTAATCATTTTTTGTTCTGTTCTCTGTCCCTTTACAATTACAAATCATTACGTAATGAAGTTTATGTACAGCTAGCAAAACCAGAATACCGCAAGTGAACTTTTTTGTACTTGCACTGTAATTACATTCTTCAACGGTATTCATAAAACAAACTTTTATTGTTTATATTGTTATTAGACGAAAATTTGTTAATTCAATTGCTTTTATCCTTTGATTAAAAGAAAGGGAGACAGAAGGGGAAAAATCTACCCTCTTATGCATGTTGATTACGCTGATACAAGTGTATAAACTGTGCATTATATGTCCTTCCTACTACATAGTTGTACCATTATCTTTAGTCACGTACTTAACATTTTTCCATATAGTATTTTTCCCGCCACTCCTCGAATTCATCACTATATTTACAAGAACCTTTTTTGTGTACCAAACGCTCAATGTCTCTATCCAATTAAGCATTGTCTCAAAGCGGATAACCAAATTCATTGTTTGACTTGTAAACGGTCTGCTGGTGTAGATATGCCAAAAGTTTGTACTGTACCTTCATTTCATGTAAACTCAATGTAATCAATTTGATTTATCTCATCCCCAGGTTTCAATCACTATGGCCATGATGGCATGGTTATGCACCACTGATCACTTCCCACTCCTCAATGAAACTTTCGATTAAACAATAGTTGGCGGGTTCGTGTAGTCACTGACCTTGTCGTCCCCACCAGTCTTTTTGACAGTGCTTATCATTCTTTAAATCAATTGTTTGTTTGTTTTTGTACTTCAACATTTACTTCAGCTACTCTAAATGATCGAAAACTTAAACTTTTATGTTCGTTTATGACTGTCTTAGCAGTATTTTGTTTTTCTAAGATGTGAGATACCTAATCGTTTCTGGCTAATGGATCTGACATCATGTTTGCTTTTTTCCCTTCTTTTCATTTTTCTTGATATTCATCTCTCAAGCATACCAATTCATGTCCTTTCAAAACAGTTTTTTTTTACCGATAGAAACCACTGTAAATAATCAAATGTTCGATATAGCTGAATTTAAGCTCTGTTTGTTAATTATGTCTTGTCTCGATTCCCCTTTGTTAATTCTAAGTATTGCTGCTGAAATTGTTTTATTGTATTTTTTTTTGGTGGTCGGGCTTTGCTCTTCTGCCTATTCATCATTGACCAAGATGGGTCTTATTCATTTTGTACTTGTATCTTATGTTCCAATTGCTGATACACGAGCACCACTATCAAACATGAACACACCTTCACGCACACACACAATCACCTGCACCACTTGCACACTTGCAGTTGACCTCTCTCCAAACCTCCGGTACTTTACATTTTCACGCCCCCCTGTCTGAGTCACATACCTTTACCCCGGACATCATTATTGAGAATTCGCAAGATAGCAAATATTACACTCCCCAAGAATTTAATAACAAATTTAATAATACTTCAGACAATATTTCACTTTTTCATGCAAACATACGAAGTATAAATAAAAACTTTGAATATTTAGTTAACCTCTTACACTCATTAAACAACTTTCCCTTTTCCGTAATTGGCTTAACCGAAACATGGTTACATGAAAATTCCCCTGATATTTTTAATCTACCTAATTATAATTTAATAAGGACTGACCGTAAAGAAAGAAGAGGTGGTGGCGTTGCCTTGTATATTTCACATAATCTTAAATTCACAGTTCGTTCTGATGCAAAATTATCTCATGCAGAGTCTTTGTTCATAGAGATCGAAAATACTAGTTCCAAAAACATTATCATAGGATTGGTTTATAGACCCCCTAATTCAAATACAGACCTCTTTCATGATGAATTAGAACAATTTCTTTATAAAATAGGGGATGAAAACAAACATATTTTTCTACTCGGTGATTTTAATATTAACTTCTTGCCCTCAACCGATAATAATAATACAACTAATTTCATGAAATTGATGTACTCATTTGGCTTCCTTTCTATCATTAATAAACCCACCAGAATTAATTTAAATTCATCAACTCAAATTGATAACATTTTTTCGAACATCCATAATAGCAAAGCTATCGGAGGGATCCTCTGTTCTGAAGTTTCGGACCACCTACCTATATTTTTAACTTGTAAATGTAAACTATCTTACCCAAAATCCAAAAAAGAATATTTCTATCGTAAAGAATCTAAACAAAATATTGAACTATTAAAGCAAGATTTATTTTTAGAAGATTGGGAAGACGTTTACGATGAAGTAAATCCCAATATTGCCTACAATCACTTTAATAATAAATTAAAACATTATTATGAAAAAAATATCCCTTTAGGTAAAGCTAAAACCAAACGTAATAAACCCCAAAATCCTTGGATAACAAAAGGTCTACTGAAGTCAATACAGACACGCAATCGACTCTATAAGTCCCATTTGCGCAATCCAACTGATAATTCCTTAAAAACATATAAAATATATCGTAATAAACTAACTAAATTGATTCGAATATCCCGAAAATTGCACTATACTAACAAAATAAATAATGCCAGTGGTAATACAAATATAACTTGGAAAATTATTAAAGAAGTCTTGGGTACAAAAACCCACCCTCCACCTAATGATAACATTACTCTCAATGGATCTAAAATACTTCACCCCAGTCTTTATGCAAACTCATTCAATTCTTTTTTTACGAATATCGGACCCGAATTAGCAAATCAAATAAATACTCCCAATGCACATTTTGCAGATTATCTGTCAGATCCAAATCAGGAGTCTCTTTTTCTAACCCCAACGAACCCTTCTGAAATTGTCAACATTGCCCGTACCCTTCACAGTTCTAGATCTTCTGGGTCTGATGGCATCAGTATGTTTTTACTTAAGCAAATAATTCACCCTCTTGCTAGCCCCTTGGCTCACATATTTAATAACTCCTTATCTCAAGGCGTTTTCCCAGATTTATTTAAGATAGCTAAAGTCAATCCAATTTTTAAGAAAGACAATCCTCACGAAATAAGTAATTACCGTCCCATCTCTTTACTTCCAACAATATCAAAAATTCTAGAAAAAATAGTATACACAAGACTTTACAAATTTATCAATAAACACAATATTCTAAATTCGAATCAATATGGTTTTAGGAAATATTATTCAACAGACTCGGCTTTACTTCAAATTTATGACAAAATAAGTAATGCCATAGCAAATAAAGAACACGTAATTGGTATTTTTTGTGATTTAAGTAAAGCATTTGATACTCTTAACCACGATATTTTACTCTCCAAACTCAATCATTATGGAATACGAGGCCAATCTCTCTTATGGTTCAAAGATTACTTGAATAATCGAAGGCAATATGTCACTTTTAATAATAATGACTCTGATTCTCTTTTAGTTCAATGTGGTGTTCCACAGGGTTCGATTTTAGGTCCTCTTTTATTTTTACTCTATATTAATGATATTATAAAAACCTCCTCTATTTTGTCATTTGTCTTATTTGCTGACGATACAAATATATTTTATTCCCATCAAGACCTTAATTCATTAAACTATGTAGTAAATCGTGAAATTTACAAGGTGTCCAACTGGTTTAAGGCCAACAAACTTTCTTTAAATACAAAAAAGACTCATTTTATGTATTTCAGACATCAATCTCATAATATCAACACACCAATTTACATTAACATTGACGGTACACCTTTAGAACAGAAAACCAATTCAAAATTTTTGGGTGTAATTATGGATGAATTTCTGTCTTGGAACCAACACATACACCATGTTACAATGTGCGTTTCAAAAAATATTGGAATCATTTCAAAGTTAAAATTCCTTCTTCCTCATAAAACTTTATTCTTATTATACAATTCATTAGTTCTTCCATATATATCATACTGTAATATCGTTTGGGCAAACTGTGGCTCTTCTAAACTAAACTCTATATTTAAACTACAAAAAAGAGCTATCCGTATGTGTACAGGCTCACATTACTTGGCTCATACTGACCCATTGTTTCACAAACTCAAAACATTAAAAATCTTTGATATTAATAAGATTCAAATTGCTATATTTATGTTTAAGTATTTTAATAATCAACTTCCTCAGTCTTTTAATAATATGTTTAGATTCAACAGGTCTGTCCATTCCTACCCAACCCGCATATCTGGAAACCTCCACCTCACTAACCCCAAATTATTAATAACCCACAAATCCATTCGACATTACGGTCCCGATATTTGGAACAATCTTCCAGACAATATCAAATCATGTTTAACAATCTACTCCTTGAAAGCTAATATTAAACGTAACATTATTACATCTTACGCAGCCCCCTCTTAAACTTAATATCTCAACTGCTCTCTGCCGCACCTGCACCTACACCTGCACAGCACCCACTTGATCAATGAAGAACTATTACGTACCTTTTATGAGGCCTCCATCATCATCAAGCCTAATCGCTCACGATGGCGGTCTCCTGCATTCATTTATAACCTTGTTTTGAAAAAATATATAACATCTTTTTTTTGTTAATATTTATTTACAATATATATTCTATGCGACTATTATTTTGTTATGTATTACCTTTGTAAATATTGTATATATGTATTTTGTAACTCTATTATTTTGTCATGTATTACCTTTGTAAATATTGTTATGTATTTTGTAATTCTGATATTGATGTGAATGCAGAAATAAATAAAATCAAATCAAATCAAATCAAATCAAACTTTAAATTCAGCTTATGCCCTTTTTAAGACCCTTTTTTGAAATGCAAATTCGTATTTAAAAATCGGGTCGCAGTCGGATCAGAAGCCCAATATAAAAAGTATCTTTGTAATATTTAAAAGGTATAAAAATGGTATTTAAAAATCAAAGAATTGCACTTATATTAAAATAAATGTTCCGTGGGTCTCAAGGTTTCAATTTTCAGCTACGTCCCCATGAAATAAAATACGAATATTTTTGAAAAAATATCACGAAGAGAGGAAACAACGAAAAAAAGAGAATACAGAAAGGGAGACAATACCTTCCAAGCAATTTAAAATGCATTTACGAAAGTGTGTAGAACAGTTTCAACTTGGGAATAACAGAATAAATATGCCTACTGCCTGCAAATATGACCAATTCTGCTTTCTGTCTTTCAAAAGAAAGAAAGACCATTTTTGTTCGCGTGTTTGCTTTTCTGCAATACCGTAGAGTACAAAAGCTAAGGAGTGTCTAGAGAATATATCTAGCAAATAAAGACATATTTGCTAAGACTCCACACGAGCATTTAACTGGCTTTGGTGATGATATGTTACAAGATGGTGGCTGGTGTTTTTGACACCATCTTAAAAACATTTCATGGCGTCCTGGGGAAGGAGAGAATGACTTTTCTAATTCCGGTTTGGACGTTTTATGATAAATAGGTTTGAGTGGAGATGGGTAAAAATCAGGCTATAGTTTTAGATGTTTTTTTAGAATACGTCTGTTTTTATTGCCATAGTAACTGTGCTCCTCACCCAATCAAAAGGAAGGAAAATTCTTAGATTTCAGAACTTGTCCTGGTTGACATATTGATGAAAAGTGGAGAATGTCAGGCAGCAGTGATCATCATCAGACATAATCCTTGATACATTCAAAGATACAGGTGTTTATCGAAGACTGCAATAGGGTTTTCAAATTAATTTTTTGATACGTACATTTTCTTTCATAATAATCTAATGAAAACGACCTTAGTCACCCTTGAATTGAATTGAAATGAATGTAATTGAAAAGTTTAAAATGCTTTCAAACGTACCTTCCTTGAACAGTTACGAGTCTATGAACTTAAATGGCATCTGTTATTCCGTGAATGAGATGTATTGAGGTTAAGTTTCAATTAGTTTTTCAAGCGCCACTTTCCTCTCTCTTACACCCCCGTCCCATCCCATGCCCCGCCTCTGTTCCCCTCCCTTTTCTCTCTCTCAAGAAACCTTCACCACTTATCCAATATCACATACAAGATCTTATCATTGACAATGAATTAGAAAGGAGACAAAAACCTTCTCATTGTCGATCTGTAAAAGACATTGCATTGAATACCACCACGGTTGAGCGACGGCGCCGAAATTATTTGTCGCGCTCCTTCAAATCCGTCTTCGATTCAGCGCAGAAAGTGCAAACAAATAAGAGACACACGTAACTCACCTTGGTGACGACTGTGTACACGCTTTGTCAATCAATAATCCACTGTCTCGTGGAATTCACAACAGACAAAAGGTCCTTAGATGCGATGGGTCGATAGTAATAATGTTCTTTTTCAATCACGGTCTTGAGTCATTCAATTGGAAGTGTGGAATCTCTCTCGCCCCCTTTTCACGCAGGCATACGTGGGATTGATTTTTACATGAAATCAATGCAAAATCTCGATTTTGGTGATGCGAGAGAAGAAATCAGTGCTACGTACTGTGTCAGTGTTAACATCCTTACGTTGAACAAGTGTTTTATTACACCAATAAAAGGTGTTATGATTGTGGACATCAACGGAAAGACAAGACGGTGATTTGGAAAATGAGAAATCCCTCGCAGAGTCGCAGCTCGAGATAAGGTCAGTCACTGCAAATGTCGCCACTTAGTACTTAGTCGACGAAATCATTATACAGTGCGTATAAAAAAACGGGACAGTTTTAAAAAGTCTATAAAAAAATTGTTCCAAAATATTATATCTATATTTTGATGTTAATAGATGCTCTTAGATCTTATCTTTCAAATGCCATTTGAAAATATAAATTTTGTTCATGCTTGAGCGAACACGGGCCGTTTTTGTCGGGGGTTCAAAAAGAGGCTTGCGCCAAAATGGCAGAAATGAGAAATTTGATGATTAGACTTTTGGCTAATCAGCAAACTTTCTCTTAATCTTTTCATTATCTTTGCCATAATTTTCGAATTATGCTGTCGAATTTCATTTACAAATTTATTTATTTACCTGAAATATTTTGTTTTTTATTTAAACTTCTTTTACCTTTGAATTTCCCTTCATAAGTAAGATAAGAAGACTTTTTTTCAACCCAAGTGAGAAAATTTGCATTATTAATTGGGAGAATTTGTAATTATTCAAATAATATTATTATGTGAAACAGATTATGTTATGGTACTTATAAAAGACATGAATCCTATTTTAAGGGGTTATCAAATCCCTCACCAAGTTTAATTATGTTCTTGACAGGACAAACAGGAAGGGAATTCATGTCTCTCAATGGCAATGGTGTATTGAGTCAATTTTGAAGGAGCAAAATATGGCAGATCGGGTAAAATGTATTTTACAAAAATTTTAGCAAAAATTTCCACTTCGTTTTATTAAAATATCAAATTTTGTGATTTTGACATAATATTCAGAAAATGATATCATAATTCGCTTTCTATGTTTTCTGTTTTTTTTCATCCACTTTTTTTTCTTGGTCGTGATTTTTTTTATTTGATGGGGGGGGGGACCACCCCCAGCCCCCGCCCATCAGTATGCCACTGTTCAAAGGCACCATAACCTTTGTAGCAATCAAAGAAAGGATTTGAAGAAAAAACACGCTCTCCCATACTTCGGTTAAAAAAATGTTCTTGTCTAAAAAAGGAATATTCAAAGCTAAAAGAGAACATATTAAAAAGGAACAATAACAGAAATATTCAAGCAAATAAGTAGATTTGGAAATGAATTTTAACCGGATAATTCGAAAACTATGGCAAAAATAATGAAAAGGTTAAGAGGAAGTCTGCTGATTAGCAAGAAGTCCGACCATCATATTGATCATTTTATGCCATTTTGGCGCAAGCCTCCTTTTTAACCCCAGACAAAAACATTCCGTGTTCGCTCAAGCATGAACGAAACTAAATTATTTTAATGGCATTTGAAGGATAAGACTTTAGAGCACCTATTGACACCAAAATATAGAGATCATAATTTGAAACAAAAATTTCATAGACTTTTCAAATCTGTCCCCCTTTTTTGATACGCACTGTATATCACTTTCTAAGAGAGAATGTTCGATGTGAAAATGTCTAGAAACTTTGTTTAAGAGAGATACCATACCATCACCATTAAGAAGTTAAGATCACATCTCTCTAGAGGAAACCTTCTAATTTGTCAAGTTACTACTACCATGACTACAAAGAATAATGTTGCATCAATGATAGTATCATTTGATGATCAGATAGAGATTTACTCTTAAATGGGATGAAATTGGATAAATCCGTAAATGTTATTGTATATTCATCATTTGTGATAAAGATCACCTCAACTACACAGACTACATGAATTCAGACGAAAGTTTTAGTTCAATGGTTTATATTGTTTGTTTATATGCTTAGTCGTGTTAGTATAATAGAACCATAATATAACCCGCTTTTTGTAAATATGATTACTTATTTCGCACGGTGATTCTTAGATCGGATTTCTTTTAAAATTACTCAGGAATATCCAAACCATTTTTTTATTTCTATGGGAACTATCAAATTTAAATGAATTTGATTTAGGGTTTAGTACACCGATGCGTGATATACTTTATTTTTGTCATAAATAGAAAAATATTTATAAAAAGATTTATATTTAGCGAAAATACATATAAGGACATATTGTCTATCAACACGATCAATACGTATCATAAACCATTCATAGCAAGCATTACTTTTTAGTATAATTCAGCATGCAATAGGAGATAGCAGGTCGACTGTATCTCAGTAAATGCTGATTAGGCTACCCACCCGAACTAGTCCATTTCAGTATAAGCTCTCGCCTGGTCGCGTCACTCCCTCGCATGCATGTTCCCATTATTAGCAAGGACAGGCTAAAAAAAGTTCTAACTCCTTAAGTTGGCAACCCCCCCCCACACACACACACACACACACAAGGGGGGCTCCCAATTTGGGTCAAATATCTACATCATATAACATACCATCTTCATTTCCAAGCGGTGCCTCACGCCCCAGAAAAATATCGGGGTGGGGGGGGGGGGGTGCCTCAGCATCCTTAGCAGCCCCGCTTCTAGAGGCCATGCCAATCAGTGTCAGATATATTTTTGAATGAAACGCCCCCTAAAAAATTAATGCGTAAAGTCGTGATATTTTATATTCACCATAATCTGAAACGCAGGAAAGATTTTAATAAGCCAGTTCGTAGTTCCTTTCTGCGCATGATCAAAAGATTCTACGCATGATCAGTGGAAGGTCATTTGTACTAAAGTGACATGGTGGTTTAAAATCTAATGAGATAAGCACCAACTTTGATGTCTTGATTATTCATATATTGTTTTGAATTGTGATTTTCATTTACATCCACAAAATACAACAATGCGTCCACGAACGACTGGTATTTCACAGTTTGCCAAGTACATTGTGCAACATGTTATGATATGCATTCAAAGTAGGAATGCAACAAATACCTTCATAAAGTGTTCATTGGTGTGCTATTCTAGTCACCTAGTCTAATCAGTTTCTTCATCCTGCTATGTAAGGCAAGCTTACGTAATATCTTGCTTGAAATCTGCCTATCATAATGAAAGAAATGAAAGGTCATTTGAACAAAATTGTCCATGAAGTAACTACGAACTGGTCTATTACAATCCATGCATTTGCGTTCTGTCCCTCTTCATTTACTTGCTCATATTATCATTCCTTCGTCATTGTCATTTTGTTTTCCTGTTTTCCTTTCTTCCTTTTTAAAAAATACTTTTCTATAGGCCTACGGTCGCCCCTCTAATTCATCTTTTTCTTTTGACTTCTTATTCTTTGCATAATTCTTTGGATTATTCTCGTCTTTCTCCTCCTTTTTCCCTGTTCCATTTTCTTTTCTTCCTTTTCTATTGTATTGTATGATAATTTATGTCAATAATTTTATGAAAAGAATGTAGAGCTCCTGAAATGGCCTACGGTGCTCTGTTTTTACCTATATACAACCGGCATCAGTGATTCTGTGGACATATATAGCTCGATTAAATACCATTTGTCATTTTCAGCGAAACAGCTTGCCGAAACACCTGTCTTAACCGTTTTCTTTTCACTTGTCTTTCAGATATAGCGATCGATGGATCTTGGCCGAGAACAACAAAGATGTTAGCGGACTCTGCGAGAGATTGTGATAAATCTCAGAGTTAAACGAGGACAAGCAAATTCGACATGATCGACTCGGAGGAGCAAATAGTGCCTCTTGCGCATCACATGACCTGGATTCATAATTTTCCTAAATGCGACAGCTGCGTCACCATGAACGCAGCCGAAAAGGGACGCCATTCACACGAACATCGCCCATTTCCACAAGAATCGGCTCATCCCCATGCAGTTGCCATGGTAAACGGTGAGTCGTCACGTGGATTGCTTCAAGGTGCAAAGTTCCTTCCTGGGATCGTGCAAGGAAGATCTATTGAGAGGGAGCAGAGGTTGGGGACGAGTCGCACTACGGCGGATAACATGCCGGTGCCAAATCCTGATAGGTCAAATTATCTGCCTCAAATATCAACTCGACATCGGATAGCCGATAACACCAGTCCGACAACACGATTCAAAGTGGGCATCACAAGAGCTCAACAAAGACTTGCAAAGTCTCTAGATTCTGAGGAGCAGAGTAAGATAAGGGCACACAGACCTATGAGTTTGCCGTCCATTTCGTCTGAAAAAATGACTTCCGGTTCATCTGGTACTTCTGCTTCAGACAGCGGTGTGTATGACGTCACAAATGAGGAGGACGAAGACACATTCCTCAGCCGGGTATCCCTGGAGGAATCCGCCTCAGAGGATGAAGAAGATAACAGTAATCTTACAATCGATCCATTCCCTTATCAATCAGAAAGGTCCCCGTACGAAAGTGAAATTGATACTGCACCTCCGAAACCAGCGACACCGATTAAGCCAAAGAAGAAAAAGAAGAAGGAAAAGCTAGCGCCTCCTCCTCCACCGAAGCCGCGTCCTAAGAGAGCGAAGAAGCCTTTTAAGCGGAAACGTCCGATAAACTTTGCAGCTCTCCGCCGCCACGAGCAAGAAGTTGCAAGACGTCACCCAATCAAGAAGCAGTTCTTGTACTCGAACGTTCTGGAGTCTGAACTCAAAAGTTACATTCCACCTCGATTGCCCGGCGGGAAGCTCAAATCTGTCTACAAACGAACCCAAACGGGAGATATCATGTTCCCTCATGATCCAATCACAGTGCATTATACTGAACTTAAGAATGAGTCGGAACAGGATACGCAGTCACCGTGGCAACGTCGGAGACAAGAAGCGCTTCAGGCTTTCTTAGAAAGGAGGAAGAAGTTACTGAAGCGTGTTTCGTCAAACGACAAGAAAAGGCGCGTCCGGTTCACTTTGCCTCCAGGTCATATAGATAGTGCCAGCGAAAGCGACGACAATGCCGATAAGTCAAACGATACCAGCCATGGAAGTGGTGCCGGCAACGATGAACGATCAGAAGGTGATTCCCAAATAAACGACGAAGACGGTGCTCAACCACCTCGCATAAGCCTTGTCGTTGAGGAAGCCCTTCGCGCACTTGAGAGCAAACCATCACGAAAAGATTCCGATGATTTAGTTCAAAACTGGCTGCAGACGACAGAAGACAAGAGCAGTGTCGAAAAAACACCACTCGGCACCAAACTTCCGAAGATATCCGAAAATATTGTATTATCGATATCACCTCCGCTTGTTCATGACGATCCCCATCGCCGATTACACGATGCGAGCAACATCACTGTGAATGTGACTGAATTTATCGACACAACTGGTTTATAATCGCAATCCCAGTATGCACCTATTGTCTTTATTGTCCCTTTTCTACATTTTAAATGAATTTTTGTTACACCCCCTTGTTTTCCCATTTAAAATCTCTCATGCTTCCGTCCAAAATCGAAAATTCTCTTTTGTTTTACGCTTTACTGTTCAAAGATGAACGTCACCCCATGAAGTGTTCCACGAGGCAAAAGTCGGCAAACTTTAGCAAAATAGAGAAAAAAGGGTATCGGTGTTTGAACTGCGTTGTCGGTTGACGGTGACGACAGCGTATAATACCTCAGTCACCTTTTTTCAACGGCAGCCCTACGGCGAGTCGAAAATAGCCGTTTTAACATTTGTTTTTGGTACCAGCTACATTATGTGGTTTGAATACAAATGAATAAATCGGCTGTTTTCGACTCGCCGTACGGCCGCCGTAGAGCAAATGTGGCTATTGTATAAGAATGAAATTCAGACAATCACATACTTTGAAAGTCAAAACTCAGATGCTGAATTGATTTATGTCAAAACTTGTTTTTGCCCTTCTACGTACAATTGGGACATTTCGGTATTAAAATGGCAAATTGGTCCATAGTTTAGATACATGTAGGTTTAACGTGCACTTATATTAAAAAAAATATGTTCCAAGTAGTTTAGAATTATTCAGTGACAGCGAGGATGTGCAAATTTCTTTTAAAATTATTACCATTTTAATTGACCGGCTTGATATTAAATATTACTTGTGATTTTACAAAAACTCAATTAATTCGGCAAGTTTAGTGATTCAGCGCCATCTAGTGTTATTGCAATGGCTGTGAAAAAAAATCTTGCTTAAATTGATTTTTGGCCAACCTAAGATTGTATGGTAAGATGTTAATTTGATATTTTAATTTGAAAAAAGAGCTTGTAATCAGGCGTATGATTATATGAATGATAATTGATTTCAAACGTTTTAAAGAGCCAAGCTTCGTGATAACATTCTGAACTGTTGAGTATTTCATATTACCGAGTAACTGGTCGAGGGGTTCATGTTCCTAGCTTTCGCTTGATTGCCACTGTGTAACTAATTATAGTAGATTACTTTCACTTGTTGTGAAGTTGGAATAAAAGTAGAGTCATCTCAAGAAATTGAAAAGAAATTGAAAATATTGTTTGTTTTCTTCTTTTCTGATGACTGCATAATTAACGAAACATGGCGTATGGGACAAAATTTTAGAAAAAAGGAAGTGTAATTTTTTTGACAGAGTTTAACCTATTATTCAGAATAAGATTGTTGTTGCACCTTTCCCCCTTCATTGTCATTGTATTTTTCCTTTGGCCACACACTTTTATTTCTTCACATAGGTCCAAAGGTTAAAAAATGAGATTTGATAAAATCACCAGAAATAAGGGCTAATTATAACACAAATTCATACCCTAGCGTCATTAACAGATCATCAAATATCCTTATACCATGTCATATGTAACATTTCCTGAGAATATTAGAATACATGTATGTTATTCTGATTTTCTACTCGATGGAGGGTCTAAAACCCAGAATACTCTGAAACTTGGACACAGCAATCGTCGTGATAGGTATTCTTTGGCAACTACCAGTCCCCATAAAATGCTAAAATTATATAGTCTGCTTGGCAAACCCTTCACTCGAGTTAAGGGTCTGAATGTGCAGCCTACTCATGCCTTGTGTACTGAAGGCTTTCAGCAATTTTGTATGTGCTAGTCTATGCGTTGAGGCACATTTGTTGGTCAAAGTTCCAATCAGGGTCTGTGCCTGCAGACTTAAAATGATACTACGTCACTGGATTTATGTAAAGTAGCAATAGTCTCAATTCATGTTCATGTGATAAAAAGTTCTCACATGTGCATCATTCAATTTACTTCTATGTATGACGTATTTTTAAATTTTACGGGACAAGGGAAACTCCCCGTCTTATAACCGGAGAACAGTGGTGTACGGCCATTGTACGTTCGTGATCTGCAGATGACGCACTTCTCACTACACCGTTTACCCGTATTGATCATCTGAGGGAGGGCGCTTTGAGATTATGATGTCATATACATAAGATCTAGTATAAGGGACGGTGCCACATGAAAGGGGAAATGGGCTACTGCCCCCATAACTTTTCAAGTGCTAAATGAGGGAGAGAAGAAAACAAACATAGTTATAAAGAACATGAAGTGAGATTATGAAGAAGACTTTTAAAAATGTAGTGCTGCAACTATAAAATTATAATTACCCCCTTTTTATTTGGTCGCCTTACCCCCCTATAGCATTTGTCACAATGCCATGGCAACACTCCCTACATGCAGTGAAGATGGTGCACGTGATTGTTTTTAAAAACATGACTTTGCGTGCAAGCTGTAATTCTGAAGAACCATTGATTTCGAGGTCAAAAGGTCTGTCATCTTTTGCTTTGTTTTAAACATGTCACTGTCAAGATGATGGTTTTTGAAAAGCTAGAAAGTTAAAAACTATATACTGAAATCATGTCAGAAATAGAGCTGGCTAGCAGCATGAAAATAATTCAACATTATTATGTTACTTAAATTAGATGTTTGTACTCCTACATAAACAGCTTTTCAGATAATATTTTTACTACTTTATCGTCAAACGAATTCCCATAGTATCCAAGGAGATGTTTTACTTTCTCACAAACAAGCACGAAAATAATGTTCATAATCATACAGAAATCATACACATTTGTCAAAATAAATACATTTGTAAAAGAGTTGAATATGGATGGACTTAGTATCTAAGACCCCTTTTCAATATAAAAATCTAAAAAAAAAAGACATATCTAAAATTGCTAGCATTTTTTCATATATCTGCTTATACAAACTTTTATTTCGAACTTTGTTAAAGAAATCAATATTGAATATTTCATTTTAAGTTTGTAAGGAAATTACCATCAGTTACTTCAACAAAAGAACTTTTACGATTTACAACCAACAGTGCGTTGGAAGTTTGAATTAAAATCTCTTTTTAGCCTTATACGACATCCTTCTGAAAACGGCGGGTAATGTAATGTCAGATATGATAATAGTTATGATGGTAGAATGTTATCAGTAGCAATCATTAATGATAAGTGGTTGAAAGCAAAATTAGTTAAGAGCTTGAAGGTCATGAAGAATTCCTGGATGACGAGTTCCACTTTCTTTATCAATTTTGTCAGGTAATACTTTATAGATGACATGGTTGTCAAAAATCTTCAAGTGGCTATAGCTCCACTTTCTGTACCCATGTTATCAGATGATACTTTATAGATGACAGGGTTGTCAAAAATCTTCAAGTGGCTATAGCTCCACTTTCTTTACCCATGTTATCAGATGACACTTTATAGATGACAGGCTTGTCAAAAATCTTCAAGAGGCTATAGTTCCACTTTCTGTACCCATGTTATCAGATGATACTTTATAGATGACAGGGTTGTCAAAAATCTTCAAGTGGCTGTCAGAGACAGCGGACAGGCAAATGTGGAGAGTAGTTTGGGGAGGGGACTGGGCGTGTACACTGATTGGTTGGATGAATGGTAATAAAGTGCGTATCAAAAAAAAGTTTACACTTTGAAAAAGCCCTGGGAATTAAAGTATATACAACATGTGGGAAATTTTTTCACATATTATCTTGGGTTTGGGTCTCATCTATCCAATGAATATAAAAGTTTTGACAGAATATATTACACTTTAGTGAGCACTGTCCATTTTTATAAAGCTCGCAGAAATCTGTTTGCGCAGAAATGCTCGTTTATACGATGTGTCAAGGGGAAAGGGCGAAATCAAACTTACCCTGCGAAACATATCTCATAAATTTCCCTCGGATTTTTGGTCACTTGAAATAGAAGGGATACATTCAAGCATTTTGTAACAATTTTGCCACCCAAATTGAAATTTCAACACTTAGTAAGCACAACCTTTACCCCTTTTGTGCCAGCTGGATCTGAGGACATCACTGAATCTGAAGAAAAGTTTATCTCAAACATTTTCACCTTTTTTTCATTAAGTTTTTATCATTTAAAGTGGGTTTTCATGTCATTTCTCATTTGATACTTGTTTCTCCACACTTTTCCCAAGCTTGACAATGATTAACAAAATGAAAATCAAGCCTAAGCCATTTCATGGAAATCGCAGCTCAGTGTAAAGCAAATATCGTCACGATGGCCTCGGTGTGTGGGGGAGTGGGGTGGGGCGCAATGCACTCTTCGAAGTGTTTTGGGCAAGGAAACAAGATAAAAAGGTAAAACATATCTTCAAATCAAGTTTACTAGCTAAATTCCATATGTTCTTCATGATTAAGGCCTGCTTTTATTCGCATAACTATTTCAAAGTTCTGCGCAAATAATTTTTCACTAACTTTTCAAAAGTAAGTGGTGCTCACTCAAGCGAAAATATTTTTATCGACAGTTATATCGTCATTTGCTCAAATGGATCTGTACCAATGTTAAAATGTTGAAAAATTTTCAGGATATTACAAATGTATAATTTTACAGGATTTTTCTAAGTGTAAACTTTTTTTGATACGCACTGTAGAGGGAAGAAGGGGGATGGGGGGGGGGGGGGGTAAGGATGTGAATGGAAAGGAGGGGAGTGGAGGTGCCGTGGACAAAAGCGCCTGACTAGACAGACACGTGATTCAATCTGGGGCTCCATCACCTGAATTCACCCACTCCTCAATCCTAAGGAAGAGTGTCTGAAATGTCCCTTTTTCAGGTCAGTAGGCCTATATCAGTTATTTCCAGCGATTTTCATTCGCATCAAAGGGGCACAAAAAAATTTGTGTAACAAATTTCAGCTCGTCTGTAGGGCCTAGATACGCATCTTGATCATCATTACAAAAATTGCTCTGAGCCGAGTTTACTTTTCAGGTCTGAATACTTAAAATATCAAAATATTCGAGCTTGTCCTCTCATTATTATTTTAGCGGCCGATCGGGGAAATTAGGATGACTTTTTTCTGCCCCCTCCCTATTGGCGAAAGTTGGATCCCGGGGAATAACGAAACTGATCATAAATTAAAAAGGGCCGCTCCTTGTAATTGGGAACCCCCTCCCTCCTCGTGGAATATCCTGTTACGGGTCTGTAATAGTATAAACATCAATATTTCTTCACTTAACTGCTTAAGCAAATGCTATTCAAATGACTGAGAGAACAACATAGCTCACCACATTCGCTATCTATCGTAATTTTGTGCATATATTTTCGTAATATAAATGCTATTGTGTGAAATTATCAGTTTTGAAATAATTCATGTAGTTTTGTCACATCTTTAGTTTGTCATGGTCATATGGATTGTGCATAGTTTCTGGATTTTTAAATCATCATTCTAATTTTTTATTTCTCATTTTGTTTCTATATTTTGCTCTCTTCTTATTTTATCTATTATCTATTTAATTTTGGTTTGTTCATTTATTCATATATTTATAGATTTGTTCGTTTGTTTATTTATTTCTTTATCCATTCATTTATTCATTTGATTGTTTATTCATTTATTTTTTTATTGAAGGTGAAGTGTCTGGTTGCTGTTTTGGATCTGTTACCGTATGTTGTGTAACCTGTTCAACTTTAAATAAATAAACGATGGCCCAAGTCATATCAAGGAAGACCATTAAGCGGTAGAAATGATATGACTACTGACCAGTCATTTCACCTTTTCAAGTGTCTTATTTGTATATTACTATCATTTGACCCTCCTCAGCCAAAGGAGGTCAATGGTTCTTGTCCGTCGTTAATTAGCAACAATTTTTGGTCATCTGATCCCGTAATAATGGTAAGTGGAAACCTGAAGCAAAAACTAATTTAGATTACTATATAATGACAATCATTGAGCTCTTAAGAAACCAATAGAAATTGGTTGCTATGAAAGTTCACAATTATGATATTCAAATAATGAAAACGATGGAACAATAATTATTGTATAATTAGAAATGATAATGATATTTCGTTTTTATATCAGGCTCCGGACAATGAACTGCGTCACTCATAATTATCATCGGATTATGCATGGTTTGCCCACACGCATGCAATTTTCGCAACCCCCTGTAGAATATTCACGCAAGAGAAATGTCAGGCATGTTGATTATCACTGGCATAGATAGGGGGCTTGGGAGCCGTGGACCCCCCCAAAAAAAAAATCAGAATCAAGAAAAGAAAAGGAAAGGAGAGGAAAGAAAAAAGGTTGATATCTGATGCTTATTTTCTGAATATTATGTCAAATTCTATAACCAAATTGTATTGAATGGATTTTTTTCCCTCGTTCACTCGGAGCCTTTTCGAAAGTTTTACACATATTACATTTGGGCCCCTTCATTTTTTGAATCATTACGCCACTGCTAGTTATTGCATGCTTCTTATCATCTTCATCATCATCGCTATCATCATCACCATCATCATCATCATCATCAATATCGCCCACAAAATTGTCGTCGTCGTCATCATCATCATCACCACCACCATCACTTCCGTTGGCGCGTCATCATCAGTTCCCCCACCATCAACATCAACAAATTTCTTACCAATCGTCACAACCACAACTAATGATATCCTAACGAATGGCAATCAAATTACTGATTTTTATTTTGAAACGACGGGAAGCCCACTCTTATTTTTTTTAACAATTAACATTATATTACAATAATATATACATGTCGAATTAACCATTAACTTACGGAAATGGTTCGTATACAACATTATTGTAAAATATACCCATGGCTTCAAGATCTATTTACATAATAATTACAAAGTACGGGCATTATAAAATCACATTCACTTTTCTATATCATCATTAGTGAAACAACCAAAAGTTAATTCAAACACAATTATGTCTTGGATTACAACCACGTGACAAATATAATTAAATGGGTAGTACAATTCGTACCATACTAAATTTACATTTCTCGAAGTGTTTTTATTAATGGAAATTGAATGGTAGTTTCCTCTTCTATCGTGGATTTAATGCAAGTGATTATGTGCATGTATATAGATAATAATGTTCCCGTATCAATTTCTTGGGGAAATATGTGTAAACTTTTGTTCAATGCCATATAATTGTAGCTTATTATAGGCCTATACTTATTTCATAGATAAGATAAGCATTATTGTCTCCATAAAACAGTGAGAAATTGATTTGACCATTTGGTTGTAAAAATATCATCAAAAGCATACAGTATTATAGAACAGACAAAAAACAATAAAGTCAATTAGAGTTAAAAATAAATATATATACAGTGGAGGCAAAATGCATGTGCAAAGATGTAGCTAGATATGATAAAAGAGATAAGAGAAGAAAAGTAGGAAGAGGGGTGAAACAAATCTAAATCATAGCTGGATCTGAAATACCAATATTTCATTAAAGTTTAATAACTAAAACTTAATGCGTCTCGCAAAACATTGTATAGATCATTAATTTAAAATCTGGCACTGGCCTACGTTTTTCTGTTCTTATCCCCATTCATTGTTAGCATGTTACTTATCACATTCAATATAATGGTCCCATGCACGTTTCATTAGAACAACACCACAAAATCGCTCTGTAGGGGTATATAGCAGACCAATTTCACTTAAAAAATTCAATAACAATCACCAATTTACATGTTTAATACTGGCAATTCAAAATACAATAAATAGAAATGTGACATAAAGCACATAATATGCACATAAAAAAAAATCAAATTCATGTAGCTGACATAATGCTACCCATCTCCAAGGTTGCCTGTGCCTGATGGCTAGATGCCGCTTCATCATGTTCATATACATGCAAATATCACAGAGGAGGTGCCATGTGCGAGTGAATGAAAGTGCAGGGTTTGATACCCAGTAAGGCAATTTATGCTCTAGAGCAAGGCATCCTATTTACATGGATTATTAAATCTTCATTGAAATGAATGAAAATGCTCCATCGATTACTGATAAAATGTGTGTATGTGTTTATTACAACATAATCAATATACAGAATGTTGTGAAAAAAATGTACAATTCGTAACGACAATTTAATTTCAACCATGTAATACTAGTAAGTGATAACCTTATACAAATATATAATTATCCATTTTTACAAATCCGTTCTCATTTAATATACATGATATACAACAATACAGTAGGCTATTTCGAAGGATCATTACTGCAACATTACAACTTATAATCAAATATTAAACAACGTTATATAAAAACCAGGACGCTTATAAATTGAATGCCAAAGAAATTAAGTTTTGAGAGTAAAGGTGAAATAAAAATCGGAAAAGTTAGAAGGTGCAACTGGACATGCTGGAGAGTGTTACCATTTTGAAATGTCCGTCGCCAAATTTGGGATATTTTTGTGACGTATTTATTATTGACGAAAAACCTCATTTGCTGACAATGGTAATTTGGTGTGATTGTTATATAAGATATTTGGTAACGTTTGAATGCTTGAAACCTAACTAATGTCAACATTAAAGTTTTTATCAACGAATTACTGCCTGGTTCTCTCCCATAAATTACAACGCAGTTGCATTTAAAAAAAAACCTATGCTGTGCTCATTCAGCCGTTAAGTCACGGATTTCGCTCATTTTCGGAAACCGCTTCCCAATGATTCTAACAATATCCCAGGCTTAGTATAAACTTGAATAATTCGTTACATTGGAATATGTAATGGGGTTCTTTCGGGGAACTTTCTTTTGATGTTGTGTTTAGATCAACTATAAATGCAAATATGCATTAAAGTGTTTGATTGATAATTGGAATTGAAGAAAAGAGAAAGGAGAATGGATGATTAGAAAAGATATCACTGCAATGCATTCTCCTCGTAGTAACGCTGCGACTCACATAATAATAATAATATGTCAATTTATATAGCGCAGTTACTATGTGCATATACTCAACTGCGCTTTGATACTTGGTATCATATTATTACCCAGGCTGTAGCTGAGACGCCATATCAATAGGCGTTAAAGCGTTCAAGGAATAAATCCTACCGATTACCCATTCACCAAACCTGGGTCGAGTGCAGCACGATATGGATGATTTTCTCGCCAAAGGAAATTACGCAATGGCTCATCGTTGTAGTGAACTAATTGTCTACAATGTGAATTCGATGTGTCCTATACTTAGGATGTAAGGCATGTCAGAATTACTACGTTTACAGTTTAGTATGCAGTGTATTCGAATTATTGTTCAGAACATAATCACACAATTCGTGTTTTTAATGCCTAGCTTAATGCTAAAGATTTATTAACAAAATGCAATAGTCATATATTTAATAGCAAAGCGTGAAGCGAACACAATGAGGTGTGGTTATAATAATTGTTGAAAGTAATCATCGTTTGACTAATTCGGAAAACATTTAACGCGTCGACCCCGTTTCGTTCGTACGAAGGTTGGACGAAGAACGCTGACGCTCTATGCCAGATGACCTCAGAACAAACTTGAGGAGAGTGGATGGTTGAGGAATCTCATCCCAGTTACCTCGACACATCATCCTGAAAATGATATTGAAATGAGGATGCTTGAAGCTGTAGATGAGAGGGTTTACACAGGAGTTGGCCATGAGGAGAACACCGGCGTAAACGTCCGCAACGCTTTTGAAGGGGATGGTGAGCGAGATCGGGTAGGGAAGGATGCAAAAGAAGAAGGCGCACACCACATAGAATAAATTTTTGGTGATATGTATCTCGCGTTTGTTGCGGGACTTCTTAGCCTGTGTTTCCAGTGTGGAATTGTGGCATTTTTCGGTTATTTTAACGGAGGACCCGTTCATGAGCTCACGGGTAGAAGCAGCGTCGCTGGGCTTGGTTGGGTTGTTGGAATAAAAGACCTGAAGACGACGGTTGTGACGCCTAACGTGGACGTAGATCATCGCATAGCAGACAATGATGATGATGAATGAGATCAAGAAGGTGAGAGCGACGATGTAGTCGTTGATATAGACAAGTTCGTGGTCATCGTCCCAGAAGCAAACCTTGTATGCCTCCGAATATCCAAGCTTACCAATACCCAGAGATGGCGGTAAGGCAAACGCCATGATGGGGTAGAACCAGGCAAAGAACACCATTAGACCCAACTTGACAGGACTGTAGAGTTTGCAATAATTATCTCTCGGGTTCACGATCAAATAGGCACGATTGATGGCTATGAGGGCCAGGTTGACCAGGGTAGCTCCTAAACATACCATGGTAATCCCACCAGCTATGGTGCAAACTCCTGGAGCGAGTGGCCATCCAGACTTGCTCAGCATGGACACCGCATTGAACGGCAGGAAGAGACAGTTCAGGAAGTCGACGCAACTGGTGTTGAGAACGAAGGCATTGGTCGCCGTCTGCAGCTTGCGGGAGAGACTGACGGCGACAATGACCATGAGATTGCCAACCAGACCGACAGCTGAGATCAAGATAAATAGAATACCAATGAAGACCCTTTGCTTGTAGTCCGTGAATTCCCAATCTGTTCCGTTACTAGCCGGTGTTGTGTTAAGGAGAACTGTTTCCTCACTAGGTGTTGATGAATCCATGTCGTAGGATGGATGTCACGTTAAAAGTAGAACAGGTCTCTGTGAAATTAAATAACATTAGAAGTAATTCCGAAGAAATTATTTTAAAAAACCTGGAAATAATCTCAATGTTGCGACGTTTCGCCAATTACCAAGAGGCTTCTTAGGGCAAATGACGATCCCAATGAAAGGAAGGCCCTAATAATCTTTGAAATTGTGCAAAGTCTGTTCGCACTGAACTATGTCCAGCGCGCGAATAAGACGGCTAGCATGGAATCTTTTAAGTCAGTTCAGTAATTGCTATATCATGCTTGAAATGACAATGGTTTGATGTCACTATTAGCTCTTTGGGCATGATAACAAATGTAACAAATGAGTTTAGTTGCAATAGGAGTTAAGTCCACTTTGGACCATTCCGAGAAAAACCATGTTTTTTATTCTCACTTATTGCAATATTCTTATGAGAAACTAAATTGTCATGATGCACTACGCTATCATGTGAACATAAATTTGGGTTTCAAAGGAAATCTACCTGTCTTCAATTTTGTTCATTATATTTTTTTTAAATTATCATTGTGGACCTTACCCCTTTTGTAAGCAAACTGAAATAAATCTAATACATGTATCTTTTGATAAAAAAGTGAATTTTCTTTGCTACTTTCATTCATGTTTTCATTTAAATTTCAAAATTTATTTGGTATCATCAGAGCGACTGAAAATTTAGACAAATAGACAAAAAAAAATAAAATTTATGAAAAATTGACATAATTCCTTTTGAAAAATGAGTTGGGGTTAGGCCCACTCCAAAAAAATATTTGTTTTAATTCTCCCATATTGCAATATTCTTATGCGAAACTGAATTTTCATGATACTCTACCATGAGAACATAAAGTTGGATATAAAAGAAATCTACATGTCTTCATATTTTTTAGATATTCTTTAAAAAAAAATTGTGTGGACATAACCCCTTTTGTAACTAAACTGAAATGGACCTTACCTCTTTTGAATTTTTTTCTTTGCCATTTTAGTTCACTTTTTAATGGGAATTTCAACTTGGTATCATCTTATAGAGCTACTAAAAATCTATATATTGAGACATCATCAACATGACAGATCAAATTTGATGAAAATAACAGAACTACATTGAAATAATTCATGTAGTTCTGTCACATCTTTAGTTTGTCAGGGTCATATGCATTGTGCATAGTTCTGGATTTTTAAATAATTGTTATCATTTTAATTTTTTATTTCTCATTTCGTTTCTACATTTTGCTCTCTTCTTTATTTTATCTATTATCTATTTAATTTTGGTTTGTTCATTTATTCATATATTTATAGATTTGTTTGTTTGTTTATTTATTTCTTTATTCATTCATTTATTCATTTGATTGTTTATTAATTTATTTTTTATTGAGGGTGAAGGGTCTGGTTGCTGTTTTGGATCTGTTACCGTATGTTGTGTAACCTGTTCAAACAATGGCCCAAGTCATATCAAGGAAGACCATTGAGCGGTAGAAATGATATAATACTACCTGACCAGTCCTTTCACCGTTTGAAGTGTTTTATTTGTATATTACTATCATTTGACCCTCCTCAGCCAAAGGAGGTCAATGGTTCTTGTCCGTCGTTAATTTGCAATAATTTTTGGTCATCTGATCCCGTAATAATGGTAAGTGGAAACCTGAAGCAAAAACTAATTTAGATTACTATAATGACAATCATTGAACTCTTAAGAAACCAATAGAAATTGGTTGCTATGAAAGTTCACAATTATGATATTCAAATAGTGAAAACGATGGAACAATAATTATTGTATAATTAGAAATGATAATGATATTTCTTTTTCATATCAGGCTCCGGACAATGAACTGCGTCACTCATATTATCATCGGATTATGCATGGTTTGCCCACACGCATGCAATTTTCGCACCCCCTGTAGAATATTCACGCAAGAGATGAAATGTCAGGCATGTTGTTTATCACTGGCATAAATAGGGGGCTTGGGATCCATGGACCCCCCAAAAAACTTCAAAATTAAGAAAAGAAAAGGAAAGGAGAGGAAAGAAAAAAGGTTGATATCTGATGCTTATTTTCTGAATATTATGTCAAATTCTATAACCAAATTGTATTGAATGGATTTTTCCCCCTCTTTCGCTTCGTTCACTCGGAGCCTTTTCGAAAGTTTTACACATACATTTGGGCCCCTTCATTTTTTGAATCATTACGCCACTGCTAGTTATTGCATGCTTCTTATCATCCCTATCATCATCACCATCATCATCAATATCGCCCACAAAATCGTCGTCATCATCATCACCACCACCACCATCACTTCTGCCGGCGCATCATCATCAGTTCCCCCACCATCAACATCAACAAATTTCTTAACCATCGTAACAACCACAACTAATGATATCCTAACCAATGGCAATCAAATTACTGATTTTTATTTTGAAACGACGGGAAGCCCACTCTTATTTTTTTAACAATTAACATTATATTACAATAATATATACATGTCGAATTAACCATTAACTTACGGAAATGGTTCGTATACAAACAATAGTAAAATATACCCATGGCTTCAAGATCTATTTACATAACAATTACAAAGTACGGGCATTATAAAATCAATTTCACTTTTCTATATCATTATTAATGAAACAACCAAAAGTTAATTCAAACACAATTATGTCTTGGATTACAACCACGTGACAAATATAATTAAACGGGTAGTACAATTCGTACCATACTAAATTTACATTTCTCGAAGTGTTTTTTTTTAATGGAAATGGAATGGTAGTTTTCCTCTTCTATCGTGGATTTAATGCAAGTGATTATGTGCATGTATATAGATAATAATGTTCCCGTATCAATTTCTTGGGGAAATATGTGTAAACTTTTGTTCAATGCCATATAATTGTAGCTTATTATAGGCCTTTACTTATTTCATAGATAAGATAAGCATTATTGTCTCCATAAAAACCAATTTGGTTGTAAAAATATCATCAAAAGCATAGACGTATCAATACACAGTATAGAACAGACAAAAAACAATAAAGTCAGTTAAAGTTAAAAATAAATCCATATACAGTGGAGGCAAAATGCATGTGCAAAGATGTAACTAGATATGATAAAAGAGATAAGAGAAGAGGAAAAATAGGTAGAGGGGTGACAGGCGAGATGGAACAGTATAGTATCAGAAGGAAAGAGAAAAATACTGTATGGTCTATTACATCATAAGCACAAATGTTACATTTTCCTATTTAAAATGTTTCATATGGGTTTTATATAAATTTAATTGAATAAACCTGCTTGTAATTAGACCAATCATGTCAATTAGCCTATTTCATTCATTTAAGAAAAAAAATCGTATGTTTTCCTTGCATTATATTTACATAATTATTTACATATCGTACGGCCCACATGCAAGACTGACGTGCGGGATAGAATGATCTGTCTAGGATATTGTTTTATGTTACTTTAAAGAACTGCAGTGTATGTACAAACTATACGAATACATAAGTGATAAAGGTATAACGATGTATTAAGACTCACAAAAGGAGTCGTACATACTCAAGCGCAGCTAAATATAATGAAAGATTGATAAAGTGCAAGACAAAAAACTTAGTGAAAAATATTTTCTTTATGGCAATGATGAGGAGTGAATCTATAATGAGCAAAACTGTAGGGCTATCAACTTTGAAAGGTAAATTGCCAAAAAACATTCTGAAGCGGAAAGATTATTTTACATTTTAGTCAGAATGCAAAACGAATAAGACGTTGTTATCCCCATTTAATCCCTTTTCATTTAGAAACAAATCTAAATCATTGCTGGATCTGAAATACCAATATTTCATTAAAGTTTAATAACTAAAACTTAATGCGTCTCACAAAACATTGTACAGATCATTAATTTGAAATCTGGCACTGGCCTAGGTTTTTCTTTTCTCATCCTCATTCATTGTTAGCATGTTACTTATCACATTCAATATAATGGTTCCATGCACGTTTCATTAGAACAACACCACAAAATCGCTCTGTAGGGGTATATAGCAGACCAATTTCACTTAAAAAAATCAATAACAATCACCAATTTACATGTTTTATACTGGCAATTCAAAAAAATAAATAGAAATGTGACATAAGGCACATAATATGCACATAAAAAAATCAAATTCATGTAGCTGACATCCCGGGCTGACATAATGCTGTCCATCTCCAAGGTTGCCTGTGCCTGATGGCTAGATGGCGCTTCATCATGTTCATGCAACTACAGCCAAAATGATAGAGGAGGCGCCGTGTCCGAGTGGTGTAAGGCGCCTGATTACACGAATGAAAGTCCAGGGTTTGATCCCCAGTAAGGCAATTTATGCTCTAGAGCAAGGCATCTTATATACATGGCTTTTAAAATCTTCATTCAAATAAATGAAAATGCTCCATGGATTACTGATAAAATGTGTGTATGTGTTCATTACAAAATCAAAATACAGAATGTTGTGAAAAAATGTACAATTCGTAACGACAATTTAATTTCAACCATGTTTATAAGTGACAACCTTATACAAATATATAATAATCCATTTTTACAAATCCGTTCTTATTTAATATACATGATACACAACAATACAGTAGGCTATTTCGAAGGGTCATTACTGCAACATCAAATATTAAACAACGTTATATCAAAACCTAGACTCCGTAACGCAAAGGTTTGCTATGGATTGCAAAAATGAAAGAACCGCACTGATTGGCCCCTGGTCAGTATTTTAAACCAAATGCGCCTGTAACATTGATCTTGATTGGTCAGTTCATTTAGCGATTGATCGCTAATCTTTGTGTTACGGAGCCCAGGACGCTTATAAATTGAATGCCAAAGAAATTAAGTTTTGAGAGTAAAAGTGAAATAAAAATCGGAAAGAAAATTATCAAAAGTGAATAGAGATTAGAAGGTACAACTGGACATGCTGGAGAGTGTAACCATTTTGAAATCTCCGTCACCAAATTATGGATATTTTGTGACGTATTTATTGTTGACGAAAAACCTCATGTGCTGACAAAGGTAATTTGGTGTGATTATTATGTAAGATTTTCGGTAACTTTTGAACGCTTTGAAACCTAGCTAATATCAACATTAAAGTTCTTATCCACAAATTACTGCCTGGTTCTCTCCCATGAATTACAACACAGTTGCATTTTTTTTAATCCCTATCTTGTGCTCATTCAGCCGTTAAGTCACGGATTTCCCTCATTTTCGGAAAACCGCTTCCCAATGATTCTAGCAATATCCCAGGCTTAGTATAAACTTGAATAATTTGTTACATTGGAATGTGTAATAGGGTTCTTTCCGGGAACTTTCTTTTGATGTTGTGTTTAGATCAACCATAAATGCAAATATGCATTTAAGTGTTTGGTTGATAATTTGAATTGAAGAACAGAGAAAGGAAAATGGACGATTAAAAAAAAATCTCTGCAATGCATTCTCCTCGTAGTAACGCTGCGACTCATGATAACAATATGTCAATTTATATAGCGCAGTGTTACTATATGCATATACTCAACTGCGCTTTTGTACTTGGTATCATATTATTACCCCGGCTGTAGCTGAGCCGCCATATCAATAGGCGTTAAAGCGTTCAAGGAATAAATCCTACCGATTACCCATTCACATCACCTGGGTCGAGTGCAGCACGATGTGGATGATTTTCTTGCCAAAGGAAATTACGCCATGGCTCATCGTTGTAGTGAACCAACTCTCTACAATCTGAATTCGATGTGTCCTATACTCAGGATGTAAGGCATGTCAGAATTACTACGTTTACAGTTTAGTATGCAGTGTTGTATTCGCATTATTGTTAAGAACATAATCACACATTTCGTGTTTTCAATGCATAGCTTAACGCTAAAGATTTATAAACAAAATGCGACAGTCATAGAGTAAATTACAAAGCGTGAAGCAAACATGATGAGGTGTGGTTATATATTGTTGAAAGAAATCTTCGTTTGGATAATTCGGAAAACATTTAACGCGTCGACCCCGTTTCGTTCGTACGAAGGTTGGACGAAGAACGCTGACGCTCTATGCCAGATGACCTCAGAACAAACTTGAGGAGAGTGGATGGTTGAGGAATCTCATCCCAGTTACCTCGACACATCATCCTGAAAATGATATTGAAATGAGGATGCTTGAAGCTGTAGATGAGAGGGTTTACACAGGAGTTGGCCATGAGGAGAACACCGGCGTAGACGTCCGCAACGCTCTTGAAGGGGATGGTGAGCGAGATCGGGTAGGGAAGGATGCAAAAGAAGAAGGCGCACACCACATAGAATAGATTTTTGGTGATCTGTATCTCGCGTTTGTTGCGGGACTTCTTAGCCTGTGTTTCCAGTGTGGAATTGTGGCATTTTTCGGTTATTTTAACGGACGACCCGTTCATGAGCTCACGGGTAGAAGCAGCGTCGCTGGGCTTGGTTGGGTTGTTGGAATAAAAGACCTGAAGACGACGGTTGTGACGCCTAACGTGGACGTAGATCATCGCATAGCAGACAATAATGATGATGAATGAGATCAAGAAGGTGAGAGCGACGATGTAGTCGTTGATATAGACAAGTTCGTGGTCATCGTCCCAGAAGCAAACCTTGTATGCCTCCGAATATCCAAGCTTACCAATACCCAGAGATGGCGGTAAGGCAAACGCCATGATGGGGTAGAACCAGGCAAAGAACACCATTAGACCCAACTTGACAGGACTGTAGAGTTTGCAATAATTATCTCTCGGGTTCACGATCAAATAGGCACGATTGATGGCTATGAGGGCCAGGTTGACCAGGGTAGCTCCTAGACATACCATGGTAATCCCACCAGCTATGGTGCAAACTCCTGGAGCGAGTGGCCATCCAGACTTGCTCAGCATGGACACCGCATTGAACGGCAGGAAGAGACAGTTCAGGAAGTCGACGCAACTGGTGTTGAGAACGAAGGCATTGGTCGCCGTCTGCAGCTTGCGGGAGAGACTGACGGCGACAATGACCATGAGATTGCCAACCAGCCCGACAGCTGAGATCAAGATAAAGAGAATACCAATGAAGACTCTTTGCTTGTAGTCCGTGAATTCCCAATCTGTCCCGTTACTAGCCGATGTTGTGTTAAGGAGAACTGTTTCCTCACTAGGTGTTGATGAATCCATGTCGTAGGATGGACGTCACGTTATCAGCAGAACAGGTCTCTATGAAATGAAATAACATTAGAAGTAATTGCAAAGAAAGTATTAAAAAAATGGAAATAATCTCAATGTTGCGACGTTTCGCCAATTACCAAGAGGCTTCTTCGGGCAAATGACGATCCTAATGAAGGGGAGGCCCTAATAATCTTTGAGATTGTGCAAAGTCTGTTCGCACCGAGCTATGTCCATCGCGCGAAAGACGGCTAGCATGGAATCTTTTAAATCAGTTCAGTTACTGCTATCTCATGCTTGAGATGAGAATGGTTTGATGTCACGTTTAGCTCCTTGGGCATGATACATGTAACAAATGAAGAGTTAAGTTGCAAAAGGGGTTAGGTCCACTCTGGACCATTCCGAGAAAAGCCATGATTTTTATTCTCACTTGTTGCAATACTCTTATGAGAAACTAACTTGTCATGACGTACTACCCTATCATGGGATCATAAAATTGGATATAAAAGAAATCTACCTGTCTTCATATTTTTTAAGACATCCTTTTCCCAAAAAATTGTGTTGGCATAACCCCTTTTGCAACAAAACTGAAATGGACCTAACCCTTTTTGAAAAAAAGTGATTTTTTTTTCTTTGCCATTTTAGTTCACGTTTTTATCGGAATTTCAACTTTTCTTTGGTATCATACATTGAGACATCAACATGAAAAATCTAATTTGATGAAACAGGCACCTAACCCCTTTTGCAAGTGAGCTCTTTAAACATAAATTGAGAAAAATAGTATTGCATAATAAGTTGCCCACATCCCGAATCCTGTTTTATCATGAAGACGATGAACTCCTTTGATGAAAATGATGTCGATCCGAATGAAACATTAGTCAAAGTCCCGGATATGAATGTCATTAAATCATAAAGTCCTGCTTTGACGTAGAATAAAAATAATCCCACCTTTTTTCTTTCTTAAAACCAGCTAGGTTTTTTTTCACCTTAAAACAAAGTCTCGGAAGGGGGCCGACGTGTTCCGATAGTAGGGATAAATTAGTTTCTCAAAATGAAAAATGCCTCCGTTTATATCGAATTCCATACAGTTGAGTTATCTGAATTTAACCTATGTGTGCTTCAGGAGGTACTCCGGAGTAGTAAAAAAAAAATTGCTTATATATCTAAATAAAGGGGGAAACCTCATCGAGTAAAATGCTGATATTTTAGTATCAGAATATGATAACAAATAACAAAGTTATTGGATTTTGAAATTAACCAATATCTTTTGCCCAAATTTGATGAAATATTCAGTTTTCTTTTTTTTCTTTGTCTGATGTTTCTCTATCTGTTCAAATCACATTATTTCTAGCATGCATGGAGTACCCTTTTAAAGAGATTATGCCAACATTAATTTCCACGAAAGTACCCTACCCTCTTTGAATATTTTTTTTTTGGCCTAAAAGATGCCTCAAAAAGTTTCCAAAAAACATTTTCCCTCTCATTTTGAGGACAAATTATTCATTAGATAAACTACAAGGACAATAATGAATATAGCCTCAGAGCGAGGACTTACCTATCGAGCATTAATCCAAGAATATTAAATGGTATGGTCCAGATGTAATAATTCAGTTCGCATGAGAGCATTTCAACCAGGTGCCACTGTGATGTAAGCCAAAATGAAGTGATTTGGGAGAATGAATCGACTCTCACCAAGACCACCGGTTTTCAAACAACCAGAAAAACCTTGTTTGTTGGGAGAACTACCAGCAAAAGACCGGATTGATTTCAATAATTGTAGGCTACGGTTACCGGAATGGTGTAGGTGCATCATCATGTGCCCTCTCTCAAGAGTTTTATCGTCTCCCCATCACCGGGTATTGACATCAAAATACCGGACAACGCTATAGGCTATCAGGGAGGACTGGTGCCAGAAGTATTTAGAAATTATTTAAAATATTATGAGGCTTGTTTGTTATCAGCTGGAAGCCATGCACGTACGAATGTGTTGCTTGCAATGGCGGCAGATGATGTCGATGAAGAAGCAGAGAAAATAGTCATTATTTCAACAAGTACGAGCAAGGGCCTTTCCACACGTGGATATCTAATCATGCCATTGTAATCGTGACTGTAATTAGCGTTCGTGATTCTAATCATGTTCTAGTTTGGTTTCACATTCAATTCAATTCAATTCAATTCAATTCAATTCAATCATGGTTTATTTCATATAAAAAACAATACATGTTACAAAGCCAGAAGGCTGAAATTAACATGTTTACAATAAAACGTTCACAAGTCATGGATAAAAGCAAACATTTACAATTTACAATGTACATTGATAATAAATAAATTTCAGAGAGCAAGTGTACATAAAAATTCATTAAATATAATAAAATAGAACGAAAAAAGAAATACGATATTAAAAATTGATGAATATTAGACAATTAAAAATTCAAATATCAATTGGATTGAAATGGAGACTAAAATAATGGCAAACATTTGAGTTGATTTCAAGGATATGAAAAGAAAAAAAATTCTTTAGAATTTAGTAAATCAATGAAATATGGTATTGCACTTTTTCTAAAGCGATCTGTTTTGCATTTTAACTGAGCAAAGTTTGGAACACTCCTTAATGAGATTGAGACATTTTCCTTTTTGGTAGCCAGTTATTACAGTGAGGGTTTTTTTTAAAGAGATTTAGCAAACTCCAAACACAGTCTTTTTCGTCTTCTTTCAAGACATTCCAATCCACATTTTGTTGATGCACTTTCATAGTCTATAAAATCTGAGCCAAGAATTATTTTGCAGACTCTTTTTTGTATTTTTTCTAAGTCTTTAACCTGTTTAGCAGTTAGTGCTCCATTAAAAACCGGTACACAATACTCCAAAATTGGACGAATATATCCAATGTAAATTTGAACAAGGTCTGACATAGGGAGTTTACATTGTTTGACAAGTCTGAACATATACAATTTTCTGTTACACCTTTTTATAATATCTGAAATTTGTGCTAAATATTTGTCATTATCCTAATTTCTAATGATGGAATCATCATTCAAATTACGATTTTTACTGTGTGGAAGGGCGGCAAGCTTAATCTATGCCGTTAAGTTTGAAGAAATAATGACACTCCCATGATCATGTTATGCATTCGCTTTCAAATATCAATTTAGCATTTGGAATTGATAGATCAATTTTAGCGACAGCAAATCACCTTATACTTTCGGATACAATTAGCAAACTATACACTCTTAAAACAAATCAGTCAAATTGACTAGACTAGTAGTCAGCTGGGTGCAACTGATATGGCAATCACTGATATTCGAATTTCTGACATATATTCTAGTCGGAAATAACTCCGTTCTAGTAAAATATGACTAGAAAATAGTCAAATATGACTAGAATAACAGTTGCTCCCAGCTGACCCTATTAACTAGTCATTTTTGACTGATTTGTTTTTAGAGTGTATAATTCAATATCAAACACGAATATTGCTGAATTAAGATTGATTTGGAAATCTGCCTAATTTGCAATCAATTGCAAATTATTCACAGCCTCTTAGTTTTCTTATTAAGAACATGAAGAAAAATTATTTAATACTCTCCATTCTGGGTAAGAACAATGAGCAATGTCAGACTGTCAGAAATGAGAAAAGAAAAATGATCAAATTAAATTTCATTAGTTCAAAATCAAGTGGTGCTAATCTTCTTAAAAAGCCGAACCTCCTCCCATAAGTTATTTCTCATACAGATAAAGCGTAATCATCAGCTACCACAGCGGGTACCGTACGTAAATTATTTGTATCATTACAGATTCATAAAATTAGATCAAACTCTAGGAAAAACAAAACCCGGATGAAAAGAACCTCATGTAGACCACAGAAGGCGCTAATATCGTAAACATTATGGATAAGTTTATAGCCTAATAAAAAATTATGTTTCGTTTTTGTTCTTTGCTCGACGTCAGGAAAACTTGAAGATGACCCATTTCCTGTGCCCATTATTTCTAAATCTTGAGTAGTGCATGATGTTATACTGTCGCCTAACGACACCTTGTGGAAAATCAATGTGAACGTTTATTGGACCATGGACCTACTACTCAGAGAAGTAGGTCCATGATTGGACTTTTATAGATATTCTTCAGCTACAGTCACATCAACGGATGACACGACATTTGCTCCTGTGACATTTACTCCGGTCTTAATATCTCATTCAGATGGCATAGGGTTAGAGTTAGAGTTGTAATAGAGCTTTATCTGTACATATAATGATTAGGGTTTATTTAGGCCCGGAATTTCGGTTTTATGTTTTGATTAACGTGCAAATTTTCCATTGGAGCAATTTTCGCCAGAGCAAATGTCATGGAACCCACAAACGGAACCGGCTCAAAATCCCGATGTGTGACACTTTTTAATGTTGATAAGGCAGCATTACTTTGCGATGCATCTTAAGAAACATTGTAACCTACGTGAAATGATGTGGAGTGCCACAGGGATCACTTCTCGGATCAACCTTATTTTTTAATGACGAGATTTCACTTGTTGATTCCCTTCAACTTTCATTGGTTGAAAGGTGTTTCATACTGTTCATTCTGACAATGAACAATGGACATTGTCAGACATGCCAGATAATGAGCAAAGAATTGCGGTTGAATTCAGTCTAGATAACCCTACGTTTTGAAGCCAGTTTCAGAATCGACAATGATCCATAAATTGATCTCATTGATTTATAGTTTTTTTAAAACACAAATCAACTAGATATAAGCAATGTCTTGGTTCCGATTTTTTAACTTCACGATCCAAAGACGCGACTCAGGCTCTACATTGCTTCTTAAGTTTAATCTTTATCAGTTCATAACTCTCACTTTTAGTCAGGTTAACCACTTATAAGGTTGATTGGACTTCCTAGTTAATAAAAATAACCTTTTATCAGCTTGTTTTTGCACGCAAACTTCTTTTGGCCAGCAGTTGGTATAGGCCTTATAGGTTTCATTATGTTAATCAATGTATTTTTTTCTGGTAAAGTACAGACGCCGGCCATGACATCAAGTTTGGCATTGATCATGTTGATTAACGTAAGTGAATAAATCCAGGGATTCAGCGAAATACCAACTAGAACGACTTGATTGAGGGTCATATTCCTCTTCAAACTTCACCGGCACCGCAGTTGGCTCATTTGGAGCACTTCCGTGTCCGTGGAACGCGGAGGTTCGTTTCTCGACCATGTCGACGGGTTTCTCTTCAGCGGGTGTGCCAATTTTTTAAAAATTGGCGGAATTTAGTTATTTAAACCTGTAAGAACACAACGCCGTCGAAAAAATCGGGCCTTTGCGCTCCATGGTCACGACGGTGCTCGAAATGACCCAACTACCATTTAGCTATCATAACAATGACCTAATACAGCATAAATGGTTGTTCCAAACACTGTAATATTGAATAAAATCAAGGAGATATCACACCGCCCATAATCATGATGTGTATGGCATGGTACATGTAGCTCAGTCAAAAGGCGCCCACCTCATGAATAGGAGGTAACAGGTTCCACATGCATAGTCTGGGGTATACCAAAATATTCTAACAGAAAATGAGATATTTTGCATTTTCTTCCAGGGATTTAGGTGCATTATAATTAGAAGGAGCATTACATTTTATTTTGGTGCAGGAACACCTGAAGGATAGGGATAATATTTTTATGAAAATTCTGTTTTTGTAATTTCTTAATTCAGGCGTGCCTTAAAAAATATCATCAATGCGTTACACTTGAAATTGAAAGGATTTGAATTCAATCCAGGTGGACTGCTGTTAGGGACCAATCGAATTCGGATATGTCTTTCATCAAAAAGATTCATTTTTAAATCCCAAAGGATTTATATTTGAATCTCCGAGACTTAAAAATATAGTTTAAGGATTAAGACTAAATCCAGAATTCGATTGGTCCCTATCTACAGTTCATCTGGATTTACTTTAATTCCCTTTAATGAGAGTAACGCAGCAACGCACCTGGTTCATCCAATGAAAGTTTCTTAGTTTGTTCCTCTAAAAAAGGCTCCAACTATAACCGCCATACGTTAAAGGGATGCTCCGGGATGAAACTAATATGATTTAAACAAATAAAGAAAAATCAGACAAACAAAACAATGAAAATCTGATCGAAATCGGATAAGAAATAACAAAGTTATACCATTTTAATGAGCAAATCGATGATGTCATAATTATCCCCACTCGTTCGTTTGTGTATTATATGAAATAAGGTTTATTCAATTTTTGTTCTACCAAAACTGAAAAAATGGATTGACAACTGATTTAGTGCATTAGATATTCATTGCTGCAACTTGTTTTATTATAAAGGAGACACATCATTCACACATGTATGTAAAAATTAAACAATTATGATTTCATGTAATAACATAATAAAAAAGAAAGTGGGATGTGCCACCATCAGCCCACCTAATGAATATCCATGAAAACGTACATATAACTATTTTCACAACATATTGCTAAACTTTCAAATTCAATAACTTCAATAACTTATCCGATTTTGATGAAACTTTCAGCATTTTGCTCTGTGAATTTTACTCTATTTATTTAGATATAAATATTTCATCCCGGAGTACGTACGCCTTTAATCTATCAATATACATAACTGATGAAGAGCAACCCAGCTAGTGGCTACCCCCATGAGGGTTATAGGGTAATTTTCGCAACCACTACGCAGACGCCTTGAGTATCTATTGTCAAAGTCCTCCATGACCAATTAGCATTTGTCGAAAATAACGAGAGCGCTAACAATAAGCCCTGACACATATTTCGGATATCTAAGTCATTTCTTTTTAAATTTAAGGTGTGTAAGTACGACTGTTGTAACATTAGGCATCGTCGCCATTTTACCGATCGTAACAGTGCCTCTGTTCGCGCTGTGTGAGTACTAATAATTTAGGTTTCTGTGCGGTCAGTCATGTCAAGTAGGCCTACTGGACTCTGGACAAAGGACATAATGCAATTTTTCGTATGACGATCTGCTGTCCCGGTTCGACAATGATATCTCAGTTATGATTTGACGGCCATTTCCAATGGATTCACAAAGTTCCAGAAAGCGTCTGCCTATTGGTTGCCAAAACTATCTATGATTATTGGCATTATTGAATATTATCTCAAGGCAGTAGATCAATAGAAAACAAAAACCTTGGACGAAAGTGTTACTATCGTTAAAATTACATAGGTCATAAAATTTACAGCTCCATAAAATATTATGTTTCAATGTTTCCTTTTTTGCTCGTTGGGAAATTTTGAAGATGACCCATTTTTCGTTCCCAGTCATTAATAATTTCTGCCCTATTCTACCCCCATAGGCCGATAAGACTTGACCAGGGCTCGAACCTCGACCCTCTGCACCATTTCGTAACTTGCCTCTCAATGTCCAGTTAATATAACTATCATGTTTGCCATTAAGCGCGTCGCAGAGGCTGCGTCGCAAAACTAAAGCTGCTTCGTATCGAGATGGACGGAGACATTATTTTTTATTACGACACAACATGGCAAGGCCTTTGAAGACCCAAGGCTGGTGAAAGCCATGCAGGATTCATGCCTAACCTGGCTGAGATATTCAAGTACCTTAATCGTGAAACAGTATTCCACTTCAAGGAGCATCCTGCCAGTAACACCTGCATAATGCGAATCGCTCATCTAACTTGTTCGATCTCCTGGTAATATTATCTTTCGTTACTCCTTGGGAGAAGGGGGGGGGGGAAGCTGCTCTCTAAATAAAAGAGAGATTCCAATATGTTGTGTTTGAGGAAATTGAAGACATTAATGATCGAACAATTAGTAGTGTAAACACAAAGATAACGGGATCCTTGGGGTTGTTGTATGGTATCAATCACACTATATGTAAAGAAAGGACTCTGTGGCTTATGGGCCAAAATAAATGAAGGGGGCATGGGGCACATGGGCAAATTTATTATCTAAAAAATCGCAAGCGAGCAAAGCAAGAAGCAAGTAAGCTCAGAATATAATGTTGTGATATACATGTATTTCTACATATGATTTAAAAAATAATTCATTTCACCCTCTCTCTTTCCTTTTTAACTGTTCCCTATAATATATTTTTTTGGTTGGAAGTGGAAATTTCTTGGCGGCAAGTGTCCCCCCTCCCGCCCCCCCCCCCATCTAGCTTAGCAAGACAGTGAAAGGTTGAGTGGCAAAGTGTGAATTCATGGCTTGCCAAAGGATGCTAGGCCACGCCCCGATTACAAAGCGATAGTCATAACTGCCATATATAAATGAGAATAATTAGATAGACAACCTTACAATACCCACTCATCGTCAATATCTATTAAGATAAACATGAGACAAATTATTTGAATATTGATTGCAACTTTCATGTTTAAGTGCCCCATGTATTACCATCGTACACACATTCTAGATTTTATTTTATAAATAAAGTTCATGAATAAAACACTTGTTGTGCATGTGCCATACATTTTCATTTACCCACGATAAACATGATAACGAGAAAAGTTGAAGAAAATGAATTTATTAGTTTTGAATAATATCTCAATGTATCCAAGAATTATCCCTTCTTTCAAGAGTTTTAAAGGGGAAGTTTACCCTGACAAAAAGTTTATTGTAAAAATAGCAGAAAAAATAATAAAAAATATTGCCGAAGGTTTGAGAAAAATTCATCGAGTAATTAAAAAGTTATTAGAATTTCAATTATTTGATTTGTGACGTCATATGCGAGCAGCATTCCTACATAGCGAATGGTAAAAAATCAATGAAATGTCATTTTCTTAGAAAATTGAAAATGGTTTTCACTGTAACTTTTGTATATCAATAGACAAATCGTTTCACACCCGATCATGAAAAGAAAATAAAATTAAGTCATCAGGAACCATACAAAATTTGAAATTCATGCATTTTATATTACATAACACATGGGGCAGCTGCTCTTTTATGACGTCACAAATCCAAAATTTTGAACTCTAATAACTTTCTTACTCTTTAACGGATTTTCCTCAAACCTTCAATATTTTTTACTATTTTTTCTGCTATTTTTACAACAAAGTTTTCTTCAGGGTGAACTTCCCCTTTAAATGCAATTAAAGCTAAATCTTATGAATTAGCATGATTTTGATTGATTTATAATCTTCTTTGCTTACGTTCATGTCTACTCCCCTCCATTTGTTTTTAATAGTTTATTTGTTGATATTTTTATTCTGCAATATTATATTTGCTTTGACTTTTGTTCGCTGGGGTCGGCGTGTTACAAGGCTTCTAGCTATATATTTTTTTCGACCCCAGTTCCCAAAGGACGAGTGTTTAAGTAGTTGTATTTTCAGGCTTGTTACTATTAATTGTTTCTGGGAATAGGAATTCATAAATTATAATAATGAATTGGAATTATGTTGTTGATTTATCAATGCTAAGGACGGGCTTGAAAATATATTAGCAGATGTACAACCATGATCATCGACCGCTCTAGGAGATCCTTCGCTATCAGGCACAGAGCCTGCACTTTGATCATCAAGTTGGTCTTCTTCACACACGACTAGCTCGGATATAACTTGTTGTTGAGCGAAAGGGACCTCCTCTACACACAAACTTGTAGGCTGCATTATTCAGACCTCCTTCCCCGAGTGAAGGGCTTGCACAGCAAACTACTCCAAATCCACCTTTATACCCTTATATTGTGATCCTCAGATTAAATAAGAAGAGGACACACCTGCATACAGATCTTCGCTATTATATACGCCCTTTGATTTAATTTAGCTTTAAGACTTTGATTTACTGGTAGGATACGAACGTTGATTTGAAACTATGGATAGCACTTCATGGATGAAGAATATTGCTTCAAGGTATGTAAATGCGCATGGGGTGGTTTTTTTTAATGATAAATCTGACACCATTATTCTCGTAATAACGGGTGTTGTAAATCACGGATACTGAAGGGTGTTACATAATCCACCAATCTTCTCCCCGCTTTTAAACTATAGCGGGTAAGCAGGAACGCTGTTAAAAAATGAAAAACTTTACTTATGAAAAAGTACAAGGATTTCCTGCAATTTAACCGAACATGTCTATCAAAAAATGGGGAAAAAAGAAAATAAATTACAGGACTTTGTGAGGTTTCATCATGTCAATTCCATGTAATATTACACAATATAAAGGTTAGACCTATTCTCGAGACGCTGCTGCAGGACCTTTTTTTAAAATAGAAATTCTCATTGTGTGGAAAAAGTCTAAACATAAAAGCAGTTTGTCCAAACTATAACGGTCAGAATGGATATGCTCATAGAACTCCCCCCCCCCCCCGCTACGCACTCCGCGTTTCCAACGTAACAATTAGCCCGTTTTACACAGTGGGCAAGAAAAATCTCACAAAAACCTACAGAAATAAAAGCGAAAACAAATTGTTAAACGGCTATGGGTATTTTTTCATTCACCTCAGCGCAGTAATCAAGATTGCAAATAGCCGAACTGTCATTACTTGTTTTAAAAACATGCAAGAATTAAATCCGAGAATCTGAGGGAACGTCAACACTATATATATATATATGTATATATATTTATATATGTATATATATATATATATATATATATATATATATATATATATATATATATATATGTATATGTGTGTGTGGGTGTGTGTGTGTGGGTGTATGTGTGTATACCTATATATTGTTCCTTACATGATTGTGAAGGGGAAAAGAAATCACTCTTCCTCTACAAGTCATGAAATGATAGTGAACATATTGAAGTAAAATTATTATTGCCATACACTTTCTAAATAAAAACTGCGGGAGATAGGCATGATAGGGGAGTATGACGTGCCCTTCATGCCATAAACATTCATTCATTCACTCACTCGACCGAGTGAGTGATGGTATAATACGTACCAATCATTCACTCACTCGAGTGAGTGAATGAATGAATGTTTGTGGCGAGGTGGGCAGGTCATAGGGGAGAGCGGGGCGGTTTTGCTACATTTTCCCCTCTATTCTACAGCCGTCATTTCTTTGGTAGGAATGTCGTGCTTTATCATAAATAAAGGCCCATGTATTTTCTCAGAGGACATGCACAGTGCACGGTTTGACAAAGACGGGCCCTAAAGAAAATTTCAGCCATAGGGCAAACTTGCCTTACCCCGAGGCAAGCTAGCCCATTGGGGCCGGACAAGTTAGCCCACAGGGGAAAAACATAGATGATGGGTTCAAAGGCACAAAATATTTTTTTATGTTGGTACCACAACTACTAAAATTCTTGATAATCTGTGAAAAGTTATATGATTTAGCACCAATAACCGACGTATTAAGTATGTCATGTCATGTATACAAAAACTTTTTTGTATATGCCTAAATGCCTATTATGTACATAAAGTAAGGGCGGACTTGCCCTGTCACAAGAGGGACGAACCTGCCCCACGGGCAGCCATTTTTTCTCTTGTTCTTCGCAAAATGTACAACCTATGTTGAATTATCAACGACATACTTCACTACGGAAAATATCACACCTTGCTAACAACAAAAATTATTATAACTGCATTCATTCTATAGAAAAAAAAAATTCTGGCATTCTCTCGCTAAGGTATTTTGATATATACCTTCGTCTTCGAACAGGTTGTCATTACATCATCAACAAAACTTATATCCGATCACAGCAAAGTGGACAATCACGTAGTGGACGGACTTGCCCCTAGGGCGGACTATATTTTTTTTTCGTCGAGTAACCCTTATTATAGCTCACTCCAAGATTTATCGAAAAAAATATTTTCACTTCATTTTCAAGCTAAACTCATTTCAAATTAAACTCCGTTTAGAATAAACCTTTGTACTCATTTTCGGGTGCACATTTCCCTTCTTTCAGTCATATATTCCATATCATCGCATGCTGAACGAAGTGCAATCTGACACCTGTTTACAACGGAGCCAGGCAAGTTGAAGAGCAAGGGTTTCTTTTCTCAAGAGCAATTATAGCGAAGGTGAAGTACGAATCAAAGTCGCTGAAAAACAAGGTCACAAAGAAAGGTTATGTTAATAACCCTTATAATTATAGGTATCTTCTCGGCTTTGTTATCGTAACCCAAAGACAATAAAGGGAAAATCCATGTATTCACATATTAACATTTTGTCTAACCCCTTTTGGTTTGAATTTACATAAAAAGATGTATAATTATGATCACTTACATAACTGATTATACCAAGGTTGCAGACATGCAGTGGTATGACAATATAAGCAGATGCGCGAGCTGTTGTCACACCTTTGCATATTATGAAATGCACACATAAATATAAAAAGAAATACTCAAAACTAACGATTACACAAAGAAAAACAAAATTATCATGTGCCACAGTTATTTACAAATATTTACATGGAGTGTGTAAGGCGTAATAAAAATTGAAATTATATAAATCTTTAAGTTTGAAATATACAGTACAACAAAAATGTGTCTTGCTAGAGAATTACATCGTAGAGACAAGTATGCTTTTCACCGCACTTTTGAATGGATTGAACTGATAATATATTCCTAGTACTAGCAAGTATGGTATTCCAACCTTCTGGTCCATAATGTCTGATTTATTTATTTATTAGAAAATATTTATTCAGGATAAAAAGATCAGCTGAATTGCTGTTTTACATCAATGTCATGATTTAACAAGGATAAAAACATATAAAATTACAATAATATCATGATCCAAAAATAAATAGAAATATTTAAACTTAGCTACTAAAATATGATAACAAAAATACTGTAAATAATTATGTTAAGACATTAAAAAATGAAATTACTTAGCTACTGAAATATGATAATGAAATACTGTAAATAATTATGTTATGACATTAAAAAAAAGTGAAATTCAGTTCGAACCAGTTAAGTGATAACGGCAAGATAATCTGTTATCACCACCCCAACTTTCGCAAGCAAACTCGGACCTGTCCCCGTCCAACGCCGATTAAGTCCGGCGCACACTATGCGATTCGTTGTGATCCGAATTTCAAAGATATTGTAATATTTGGGATGAACATTCTAGCAAATAAAAGTCTTAGCAATCAGAGTTCAGAATAGTGGTAGGACTATAATTATACTGAAATCGAAATTCAGTCTAGTTCGAGCCTCCCTGTAGAATTAAAAGTAAATTCAAATCTAAAGTTGTAATGACGTCATCATCGGCTGCGACTTGAAGCCGATTTGAACTTTATTTCCAGCACAGGGCTTGCAGCAAAGCAAAATTATGGTTTTGTTGTTCCCAACATTATGCCGAACTTAAAATGAAATAATTTTGCTTCTTGTAACTTTCACATTTGCTGCAAAGTGCAATTTATTAAAAATCGCGTCGCATTAGGTAGCATAGTGTGCGCTGGGCTTTATTTGTAAAAAAATAAATAAATAAATTGGGAACACATCCATATTACTCACAACAGAGGACTTATTATTTGTATCCATGTTCGCGACGAAGGTGTTTTGATTATTATTTATACAAATCAAGTATTCATTTTCTTATCCTCGTCTACTTCCTCCACGATGTCTACCCCTCCCTCTCCTTCTCTTTCCCATTTCTCTTCTTCTTCTTCATATTCTTCTCCTTCCCCTACTTTTTTTCTTCTTCTTCTTATCCTTCTTTATCTTCCTCTCCTCACGTTTTTATTCTTCGTCTTATACTTCCACCTTTTATTTTCCCCTTTCCTTATTCTTCTCCTTTTCTTCCTGCTTCCTATCCCATTCCCAGGTTCTCCTTCGAGTACAGAAAAAAAACAAGTCTGGGGCATTAATGTGATCCGTCACATGAGGGCGTTGTTGACTTCCTAAAATCTCGTCCATAAAGCGTCATTTCATTTTATCTATAAATGGGAGAATATAGCGCGAAGCATGTGCTCGTTATTTTTTTTTACCAGGTTTTAGTTTTAATACGTATAAATATACGAAATATCAAAGGTGAATTCTAAAAGAAAAAAGGTAGAAATATGATTTTGAAAAAATTACCATTACCAAACAACGGAAGAAGAAAGAAGGGAAGGTTGTTTTGGATGCACTCCCTTCCCTGACCAGTTCCTATCTTTGTGTATTTATATCTTTGTATGTAATATCTCGAGCGTCCCCCATCCCGTTATGTTTACGCTACTAATTCTGAATCTAGAGAAAATTGAAAATTCATGCTGTTTATCGGGTTTCTTAATTCAGAAAAAAAATCTTACATCATCTACAGGAGCCGCGGAACGGTTTTCAAAATGGGGGGGGGGGGGGGGGCTGACCTTGCAAAAAATCACAATCGTATGGTCATTTCTACGTTTTTGTACATGGTTTTGGAAAAAAGTGGGGGGGGGGGGGCTGAAGCCCCACAGCCCTCCCCCCCCTCCGCAGCGCCTGATCTACCATGATGTAAGATTAAAATAAGTTTTATGATAAAAAGTGGGTAATATATTTGAATGGCATGGATACCGACATAGCACAAGCATGTGGTCCACGTGGTTGAATATACCACGTATACTGTGTCGCGTTAGCCATGTTAGCGAAGTCGTAGTGCGCATAAAATTCACTTGAACTGGTACAGCCTGTAACATGATCTCGTTCTCGGTAATATGTTACACAACTAATATCAGCAAGTATACATTCGTTATTCATTGGAGCTTTCTAAACCTTTTAACTCTATATTTTCTTTCAGAACCAATCCAGGATGGTCTCCGACAGAAAGGTTTTCACGAACATACCTTTTCATAAAAATTCCTCTTGGAAGAGGGGGTATTCTAACTTTTAATGCATTTCTAAGATTGTTTATTAATATGTAACAGTTTGTTTTCTCAATCATGGACATTTCCAGAGCGGGGTTCATTAAACGCGAGAAGACATTTTGGGTATATAAAATCGGTACAAATGTACACATTTCTATTTATTTCCCCCTGTTTTAATGTACATGTGTAATGAAGAAAAGTACTGTTGATGAAATTGACTTGCACGAGGCCGAGGATCGAACCCCGAACTTTCATTTGTCTAGTCAGCTCAGAGGCCTTAGAGTCCACTCGGCCACGACATCGACCCACCCCGTCTGATAAAGAAGGGGGGATGGCGAGAGATTTGCGTTCTGTATTCTTATTTTTTGCCCCAAGCACTGAGTTAGAGTTCAATGTCGCAGTGTAAACATACCCTTACATAAACATACTCCCAATGCATTCAAGAGCACACACTGGAATCGATACCTCTAAATTGCACAACGAAAGCGTCATCACATCTAAAATGGATCGAGTAACGGGTTTGATCATTTAATGTTGTTTTAAAGTCTTCTCTCCCGGGACTTTTTTCCCCTCTTGTGTCCGTTGTGCTTTCAATCAAGAATGCAGTGTTCACCCCCTCTCAAAATAAATGTATTTTTTTAAGAGGTCCTTGTCTATTTGGGGAATTTTGGCTCGTCCCTTTCTTATTTTTTTTTCGAGAGAAGGGGAGGGGTGTAGACATGGATTCCAACCGAAGAAGAAAACAAGATTCATCTAAATTATTCAATTAATAATGTGAATACTTGCCAGTGTGACCACATTTCATTTTATAGAGATCAAGGAAGTTTTCTTTCAGAAAAGGTGATTCATTAAAAAAAAGGAATTCGATGTGTTTCTTTGCCAGTGTAGAAAGGTGGCGAACCCATCAATAACTGTGCCTCCGCACACCGCCCCCCCCCCTCTCCCCACCTCCTCTTTTTGTCTGTTTCACTGACTCTCATGTATCTTCCTCCTCGCTATCCTGTTCTGTCTTTCTCCCTCATACCATTTTACCATCCCCCGATCTTCTCTTTATTAACATTTTTCTATTCTCTTTGTTCTGTTTCATTCTCTTTTTTTTACAGGATCTTTTAACCTTTTTGGTCCACATACACTTGAGTATTTTGAGTAAATATCGTCTTAATCTATGACTGACGTCGGCAGTAATGTAGTCGATTGATTGATCGTCCATCCTTCTCGTTACCCATGTTCCCTAATACCTCAGTCACATTTGCCATACGGCGGCCGCACGGCGAGTCGAAATAGCCTTTCACTATTTTTGTACCAGCTGCATATGTGGATTGAACAACTAGTGGAACGCTCAATTGCAGTCTCGCCTGCATTACGTGATGAGAAATAGCAGCAGTGCTGACTTTGAAAACAGCTATGGAATAAGAAAACATTCATATGATAATAATTATTTAAAAAATGTCCATTGACCCAAAATGGCCTTTGACCATGATTATGTGACCTAAGACGTGTGCAAAACAATCATTCATACTTGATTACCCTTAACTGTCAATGTTTCATGAACTAGATCCATAAACTTTCTAAGTTATGATGCCAATGCAACAAATACCACTAACACGACCAAAGCTTATTGACCTTAAATGACCTTTGACCTTGGTCATGTGTCCTGAAACGTGCACAGGATATTCAGGGATAAATGGTTGCTCTTATGTCCAAGTTTCATACTCTAGATCTATAAATTCTTAAAGTTCCGATGACAATTCCATAATTGCCCTCAACATTAACAGATTTCGTTGACCCTAAATGACCTTTGACATTAGTCATGTGACCTGAAAATCAAGCAAGATGTCCAGTAATACTTGATTACCATTAAGCTCAAGTTTCATTTACTAGGTCCATAGTTATGACATTTCAAAAACTTAACTTTGGTTAAGATTTCAATGTTGACGACGCCGCCGTCGCTGTCTGAAAAGCGGCGCCTAGTCCCGCTCTGCTATGCAGGCGATACATGAAAAGGAATAAAACGGCTGTTTTCGACTACCCATATATATATAGGGGAAATGTAATTGTAGCATAATGTACAGTTACACCAACGAAATCTACTCTAAAGTGATCGATGTAATGTAATTGGTAATAACTTCATACTGTTGTCATGTTTGTTTATCTTTGAGCTGCATGCATGACGCAAATTAGTGTAATTTCTCCCTGTGCATATGGAACTGTGAGTGACATCATTACTGTGTTGGACATAAATAACTGCTTCATGAAAAAATAAGCGAAAATTTAAAAGTTTCTTATTTTATATCCGATTTAGATGTAATTTTCAGTGATGTGCTTTTATATGCTCTCTTTTTATTCAAATACACATTTTTTGTAGGGTGAAATTCCCTCTTTTATCTGAGGATAATTATGAATGGGTAGGCTTCTATGCAATTAATCCCACCTCGTTCAATGTTGTGGTAATTTGATTTGAGCAAGCGAGAATATATATTCCCAGATAAATAAAAGACCCCTTTTACATAAAATAGCAATTTTGTATGAAAACTATTTTACTCATTTGCCCCCCCCCCCAAAAAAAGGCATGACTTCATCAAAATACCGTATATTGACAAAATAAGTTTCGACGAATAAACAGTAATACATTATAGCTGAATAGCAGCATTCATAATGTCCATTTCCCCATTTCTTACTCAAAAATAAAAATGACAAATTTCCCGAAAGATAAATTTGTTAACCTAGTTAAGAATGTGTCTTGTGGCATTATACTGCCAAGATGCTATATTATCAATCAAAAGATATTTCCATTTATTCTAAAATTTCGAGTTAGTTTAATATTATCCCAAAATGTGTAAGCACATAACTAAGCTCCTTGCTATAGACCTATAGCTGCGTGAACCCATCGAGTCAACACATCTTGACCGCGCCCCCTCCTTCCTCTCACAAGCACACACCAAAATTTACCAAAACACGAAAAAAAATGCCACTGTTTTTTAACAAAAATAAAGACTTAAAGATCTCTCGTGTTTTTGCAGAATTCACGTTGCTCAAAAATCGATATCTCTCCTTCAAGGGAAAATACAAATTTACTGAATTGATTTTCTGTCAGAATGTTAACCCTTTTTTCTTGACAAACTCAAATAAGATGCAATTGGGTCGCGTGGGGGAAATTTGTGGCATTCTCTAAAAATGAGAGTGAGACCCTTTACAAAATCTGAAGGTTTTTTTGAGGAAAATCCTATGGCAGATATACTACAAAGAAATAACCGAATTAAACGAAGTGTACTTTTTCATTCAAAGAGATCTATTTAACTGAATTAAACAATTTTCCACTTTAAAGCAAGAAATAATTGATAGTTAGCTTTGCTGTTTGAACAATATTTGTTGTTTAAATTAAATAATACGTGATCAGTGCATTTACATCATATAATTCTAACACCTTTAATTCATTTCAGCGCTAGTATTAACTATTCAAGCAAATATATTGATAATCACTCGTATTCTTTCTTTTTAATATCAAGTGTCTTGAATTCAGTAAAAAAAATACTACATAAACGTTTGCCTTTACTTTAACCACAGTGCAACACGTCACGTAATAACAATGCACCTTTCATTAGTGATTGGTGATTTAAAAAAAAACCTCTATTATTTTTGGCTGTCCGTACACAAATACTTTCTATAGCAAAATATATAGGGTCTATGTATGTATCTGATGAATCATTAGAACATCCATTGTTCGTTTCAAATGATTCTTTAGATTTGCACAATTCTGAATAAAATGTCAGGAAATTTTAAAAGTAGGATCTAAATTGCAATTAAATCTAGAATCGACATATTTCATAATTGCTGTGCCATAGAAATTATATATGAATTGCATTATCATTTATAATTTCAGGGTCCTTACAAGTCTGTTTTCCACCCCAGTTCATTTCAAAGTTAATTTTCATTGCAAACGTTTGAAAACAATTAACATACAAATCTAAATAAAATGAGGTCTAAATTTACGCCAAGATTGACATATTTATCAAATTGCCCATCGTCATTATCTTATTTGCCAAGCCGTTGAAAAGTAATTTTCTTTTCTCAACAAACTTGAAAAAGGGTTACTTCTTGATTGTTTGTATAATTCAAGTTCGTGATCACTTTTACTGTTTCCTATCTTATCTACATAAATTTCTGTTTTGTTTTCTCAATTTATATTGCCATTACATTGAACTACCGAAATTCGCTTTTGAAAAACGCCAGGTAAATACAATTTTCATGTTCTTTTCTTAGGAAAAAATCTAAAAATTAAAGTGCTAATTTATGTAATTGAAGAGCTCGTACAGACACTGCATTTTTGCATGTTTGGGTGCTAACAGCAGCACTTGACATGCTACAATGAGCATGATGAGAGCCTGAAGTGCTGATTTTGCTCCAAAAAGTGCTGAAAATCAATGCTCTCACTTTGTCATCTCCTCATTGTGCTGAATTTTGCACTTGATTGTTAACATTATAATTGTCATGATTATAGAAGCACCTTCCTCCTCGAAAATACCAAGGGGAAAACACATAAATTCATGATTTTTATATGGCATAACATATTGTTAAAGAATATAATTATTACTCTTTGTTACAAGTATTCTGCATTTTAATACATGGAAGAAAATAATGACAATGATAAGAAAGTACTTTCAGATGTAAGTCGCAGTGTAAAAAAACAACACGAAAAATGCCAAGACAACAGTTCAGGGCAGTGAAAAGATTCTTGGAAAACGAGTAGTAATGATAAAGCGACTACAAAAACGAGATTCCTGTTTAAAGAAAAAAAAATCACTTTCCTGTAGGTGTGGCATAGGAAAGGACGGGGAAGAACGACTAGCTGTTTGAGGAAAGGCGATTCATGTCTGCCCTTGGGAATTGCAATAACCTGCTCCGATGGCTGCAATTTTATAGCAGGCGACATACACGTGTTGTCTCTCAAGTGCATATTCTCTCCAGGGTTTCCCGCCTTTTTCGTGATGAAGTAGGCAAGGAAGGGGCTCTCTCTATTTGAGTTGGTCATTATGGCGCAATAAATTCGTTTCCACGACTCATAATTTACAACAATCAAGCCCGCACCTCTCTTGCCTGCTCGCTTATCTTAATTCAATAAACCACACCTTTCTTTAATTCCCCAAGCACTTTATTTAGTCCGCGTTCCCGATTCGTCCAGTCACCGAGTGTATAATTTCATTCGTTTGCGGCAATTATACGACCATGGAGGGGAAAATAATTTGCAAGACTTTTGAATACTGCCATACAAGGTTCATGACAAAATGAGGGAAGTTGGTTAAGGATAAACATTCCTATCAGCGCGTGACTTATTTCCCTTCAACTTGTCCTCTCGATTATTAAGAGAATTTATGCATGTCATCATCCTTCCCTTATCTAAATGCAATATTGAAGGATTAAAGAAAAAAAAACGCAATGATGCCAGAATTATAGAAGAGTGTATGCGATTCAATGTAATTTATTTAGTCTAAAAGTTTTACCACTTGGAACCTTAAAAACGGTAAACATTTATTATCGCGAGAGGGGGGTAGATCTTAGCATAAAATATAAATTAATAAGAGATAAGAGGTATAGGCAGCGGAACGGAACGAGAGACAGGTATATATCTATCTATCTATCTATCTATCTATCTATCTATCTATCTATCTATCTATCTATCTATATATATATATATATATATATATATATATATATATATATATAGATATGTATGTATATAGGCCTTTATGTATATATGTAATCACAGAGGAGTGGGAAGGGGGTTGGTTGGTACGTTACGTTTGTTTGTAGAGTGGTATAAGGGGGAAGTCTTAGTGTATGAGAAGGGATTTTTCTTTCCATTCTTACAACGTACTGAGACATTCATATCTTCCAAAGACAGGACTTATTGTCTGTTCGGGGGACTGTTTCATAAAACGTTGATCCTACAGATACGCGTGACTTTAAGATCAAATGGAACGTGTTCTAACGTCATGCATGTGATGAATCTATTCTAAACCATCTGCTTGAGAAAAAAAAATCGAAATGTATATCCCGTAGTTTTCGACATGCATTTTTATGCATTTTTTAAAATATTTATTTCAAGAATATGGTGGAGACGGCAGGTACAACTGTCTAGTTAATAATCAATGCCGTTTTGGCAGAAGTTTGTAACAGAGAACAATTAACTACACTAAATACGGTATTTTGAGAAATCCATGTGAATTTGAAAATTGATAGATTTATAAATTTGATAAAATAAATATCTAAATGAATAGAAAGATAAATGCACTAATAGATAAATAGCTATGCTAGATGAATAAATGAATTCTCTAATTCTAATAAAAATCAAATTATAGGTTTGTTTATCGATATGTTAACAATGAGACAAATATCAACGATCATTACTCAAATTCATGTCTTAGAGGATTATAGCTTTACGACAAGCCCCTCATTTTAATTTTGTCAAGTAATTTGAAATCTGTAATATGCTTATTTGTATACCGATTCTCAACATTTCTAGTTGAAGTCCATTATCATCTTGATTGATTGAAAATAAAAAATACATGATTTCAAATAACGAAAATAATGAATGAGAATTACTATTCACGAATAAAATAAAAGAAAACAATGAAGATAGTTGTGTGAATATTATAACAGGCAATTGGAAAGGGTAAACTCTGACCATCTCAAAATAAAATGTATATTCCTTCCCACACCCCTCTCCCCCTCCTCCATTTCCCTCTTTCTTCTGCCGTGTAAGGGTTTCTTTCATCACAATTATGTATGCTTATCCATTCTTAATATGAGATTATTATGGCAACGCTCATAGGCGTCAAAGCAGAGTTGTGTCAGATGAAAAAGATATACAAACGGACGACAGTGATAATTCTTTCCCCGCGCAAACAAAGAATGTCTCCTAAAAGTGATAGTGCCAACACAGACCTCCCCAGACGTCTGAAATGCATATTCTTGCACACTTTCCAAATAAAACACGTTATTTCCATATCAAATTGAATAGAATTTGGTATATTACGCAAGCAGATCCAGCGTCATTTTCAAGTTTCTCCCGTCGGTTCTTTTTTCATGATAATTTCTGTCCCCGGGAAGTTTATATTCTTGGAATTGGAACAACTTATCATCGACCAACTCATACGAACAAGCAGATTTGAAGGGTATTATAATTAGTGCGTGTTTTTGCCTTTTACCTAGTTTACAATCATGTCACTTAAAGTTGGTTTCCCATTATAATATCAAGATCATAAATATGAGCATCAGCAGCGGTATAGATGTTTCAAACGGTATTTAATCATTGATGGTGTTGAGAGGCATGGAGGTTATTATGATAATCCAAATGACCTCAAAAGGCTTTCTAAAGATAAATACTTAATGGAATTCAAACATCATTAGATCCCGCAAGAAATTTGGTTTCAATTAGACTCGATCAATAGAAGTGCGAATGAAGGTTAACAACTCTTGGTGATCTGAATTGTCATCAAATGATGGGGGGTAAGGTAGATAGAATTGATTTCAATTAGTACTGAATTTACATGAGTTGTTTTTTATACAGTTAAATTAACGAGGTAATTTATTGAGTTCTCGCTGTTTGGGAAAGCATACATGTCTTTATAGCGATGGTAAATTTCCCCAGTTATGTATATTACTATTCCAATTCATGGATATGATTTGTGATTACATTTCATAAACTTAACACCTTGGTTAAGATTTCGATGTTGACGATGCGGTGGTGGATAGGAAATGAAAAAAAAAATATGTTACTGGATAAATTTAGCGATTTTAAATTGAAATATTCTGACGACTAAGTGTCCTTCAAAATGAAATTTCTGCGAGATTTTCCGTTTTTTCTATTTGAAGTAATATTTGAAGTAAAACCCGTTTCATAGCATGGAATGGCCTGAAAAAAAGGACATCATTTTTATTGCATGGTCAGCCCCACCCCCTCACTTTCAAAACCGTTCCGCAGCCCCTGAAACATATAGATTTACGATAAAATGCGTCATTTAGCTCCACTTGCTTAAAATTATATCATGTATAATGAAGGCTTATTCCTTTAAAAAAATGTTTTACACTACTAAGATGACCAAGACAAGGGCCTATATTGTATAATTAATAGTTATCAATACCCATAAACCGCGATACAAATATGAGGATTAAAAGAAATAAATGCACTACAAAGCAAGAACAATCGCTTTTACATCAATGCAACAAATCTTCGACAATGGATAGGGACGGGTTAAAGTTGTGGAACGCTCTCAAAATGAGTGTTAGTTTGTAAAAACGAATAGAATAATTATGTGCCAAATGATTCAGGAACAAAATTTTAATTCCTGACAATTGAGAAGAAAATAAGCATGGCGTTCCAACCAAAATAATGCCGGGTCTTTTTCTAAGAAATAAAAATACACTGTCCCTCATGTCAGTAGAGTTTATCCGTGTCAGCGATCATCAGTGTCTTTTTGAGCTTAGATTAATATGATTTTACGGTAAACTGCCGATTCGTCTATTGCCAACTCGTCCACTCATCACAAGGTCTACCTTCATTTAGTCTAATGCCATTCCGTCCATCAACATTTCATCGAACAGCCGTTTTATCCAATAAGCATTTGTCCAATAGTCACTCCGTCCATTCACCAGTTCGTCTTTGACCATTTCGTCTTATAACCACTTGGTCTAATATCCATTTCTCTTTCATTGATTACGCCCAATTAACACTTTCAATTAGACTAGATGGTGTATTGACTATCAATGGCTATTGGACCATGTGGATAGTGGACGAACTGTAGACCACAGATGATAGTAGACGAGTTGGGAATTGGACGAATTGGCATTAGACCAATCGGAAATAAACAGGCTTTACAGAGTTAGGTGTATTTACATGAACCAGATCAAGACTTAAAATGGTATGATGACAATTTACCTTGAACTTAAATACTTCTCAAGAATCCCGATAGCTGCAATCGAATCCCTTAAACTTTGACATGAGATTTGTATAGACATTATGCACTTGGAAAAAAAATTATTTCTTAGCCTGAAGGATAGGCATGGCCAGTGCAGGTCAGATGAGAAGTTAGCTCTATTCTGACCAAACCCGATAACGGAAATAATTTCGAGGCTAGAAAAAGGAAGAACGTTAGTTATTGAACGATTCGGTGCCCTCTCCCCCATCCTTCCTAGCCCCCTCTTTCTCTTTCTTTCTTTCTTTCTTTCTTTTTTTTCTTTCTCTCTTTCTCTCTGTCTCTTTCTTTGCTCTCTTTATTTATACCCATTTCATCGGTGTTTTGTCGATATTTTTATTTACAATCAATAATTATGAATTATATTACCTTAAACTTTGTATCCCATAATCCTATACTTGCACCGAAAAAATGGCCGTATAACACACGCAGACCAGTTGGCTTCATATAATATAATTATTGCAACAGATGTGATTGGTTTGCATTAATGGGTACATGAATTATATCAAAGATGGCATATTTATTTGACATCCCAATACAACCATTTCGAATTATATCATAAAATATTCATTAGTAAATTCATTTGTTAAATCATAGATTCATTGATTATAGATCAGAGTTTAATTATGTTTGTCTTATTTCATTATCTTATATTTTTATCAACTATTGTTTGTGTTTTGTATCTTTGTAAATTTACACAATTCAGCCGTAAGGCTGCTATGTGTAATGTTTTTTTATACCGGTATAAATAAATAAATGTCTCTCATTTCTTCCATATTCACGACCGATATAATGATTACAGTTTGAGCTAGAAAAGTCTAATATCGAAAGACCGAAACAATTATTCATTACCTTCATATACAAGTATAAGGGTTCTCTACAAAAAAAATCATTGGTATTTTTCATTTCGTTAAAAAGTCTAAATAAGGATTGATTTCTGATTTATACAAAGTACATTACTACGCACATGATATTTCATTTTCCCCGTCTGTCAAAGGCATCGGATGCAATCGCAGAAGCGCTGCTAAAAATCATTTTGGTTTGTTAAATAGCAACATATTTTTCTTTTGATTAAAAATAATGTCCATTATGACTTGTTTTAAAAGCAAACTTTGTTTTGATATTACCAGAAATTTGCAATTAGTAAATTAAGTGATACACTAAAAAAATGAAGTGTTAATTCAGAACTTAATGTCCTTGTATAGTGACTGCATTTTGAGTGCTGATTTAGTCATTCAAATTTGAACTCGAAAATAAGCACTCAAAGTGCAGTCACTATACAAGGAGTCAAGTGCTAAATTAGCACATTTTTATAGTATATTGCTTCTATAATGTATTGTATCATCACATCATTTACATCATTTAAATTCAAGAACGATACTGGAAATAAAGGGGTACTGGGGTCCACAGGGGGCGAGCAAGGGAACTTGGTGATTGTCCCGGGATTGACTTTGCACTTATTATTTGAGATTATATAGGGCGATATGGGTTCATAAGCGCATTATACAGAAACAGACGTGACATATAAACCATTATGGGTCACGCGTGATCTTTAGCTCTGATATCTAGCAATTATTCCTAGGAGAAATTCCGTCGACAAAACCAAATGTAGATCTAAATATAGGAAATGAAATAAGTTGTGAATTGGGTACAAATAAATACTTAAAAATACAATATCATGGTTTAGGAACAATGGGAACAATCGATTAACTCTACATCAAATGTATGTGTCTGAAATGATGCTTTGAGTTCAATAATATTCTATAAATGAAAACTGCAAAAAAAAAAGCACAGTCCCCCTGAATTCATTGACGGAACCATGTGCATGTAATAAAGCACCGAAGTGAAATTGACCGTGTCTCAATAAGGGTTTTGTTTTAAATCTCTAACATCCCCAAACAAAACAAACAGGAACAACCAAATTGCATTGATGGAGCAGCAGCTAGACGCTAAATAAAGAAGAGGTGAAAGGAGAAAAACATAAATCTGAAAGAGAAAACATAATAAAATTACATTAAACACAAACTATGAGAATTCAAAAGTAATAATTTTTTTCCTCTGTATTGTGAATGATAATGATAATAATGATGATGATGATGATGATAATAGTAATAATAGCAATAATAATAATAATAATAAATGGACTTGTACGCCCAAAATCCAGTCTGTAGAATGTTCATGGCCCTTTTAAAGAAATTTTCTTGGGAATTGAAAAGAATCGAACAGAAATTGTTTTGCAAAAGTTTAAGAAGTTAAACATGTTTTAGTGTCTGCAGGAAGGCTGTTCTAAAACTTAGAAAACGAGGAGTGGAAGAATGACCCCCTTAGTTTTTTTTGGAAGATTTGGAGGTAACAACAGGACTGGTGGATTGTAAGGATCTTAAAAGGGTGTACCTTTTAATCAATGAAATGAGGTAATGCGAAGAAGAATCATTTTCCTCCTGATAATTACCGACCTATTACATTATTATCATGCTTTTCTAAGATCCTGGAAAATATTGTTTATACAGAAGATTAATCTCCCATTTAGATAATAGCAGAATATCAAACAACTGTCAATATGGATTTAGGGTAGGACATTCACGTGAGCATGCATTAATTGACTTAAATAACACCCTCTTAACTAATATGAATAATATTTACCACTCATTTGGAATAAATTCCTAGACCTATCAAAAGCATTCGACCATAACATTCTCTTTTATAAATGATCTCATTACGGTATTAGGGGAGCAGTGTGGGAATGGTTCCAGAGCTACTTAACTGATCGAAAAAACTACACTTCATTTAACAATTATGTTTCTCAATATTTTTAAATCGCCCAGTATGGAGTTCCCCAAGGCTCCATACTCGGCCCGCTTCTTTTACTTATTTATATAAATGGTTTATGTTCAGCATCTTCATTATTCAATCATGTTTTATTTGTTGATGACACTACTATTATTTCTACCCAAAGCAATTTTATATATTTACTGGAAAAAAGGATTTTGTATGATTTGTGATTGATTCGATGCAAACAAACTCGTTGTCAATTATGACAAAACAAGTATCATGTATTTTCGAAGACCTCATTTATCCCACAATGTATCTTTTGACTTCAGTATTAAAATTAGAAATGTAACTTTGAAATTAGTAAATTCCGTAAAACTCTTAGAATTTGTACTTGATGACAAATTGTCTTACAATGAACACCGCTTTTTTGTTAGTAATAAGATGTAAAAAATATAGGTATATTAGCTGAATTACGTAATAATCCTACATAAAAAATGCTTATGCTCTACGATTTTTTTTATTTCTTCCTTATATTTATTATGGTAATATCACTTGGGCAAGTTGTGGCACTACAAACATAAATCCCATACACATACTCCAAAAAACAAAGGCTTTACGTATTTGTTCTAACTCCCACTACCTATCTCCTTCACGCCCATTATTTTTTAGATTAAACACGCTGACAATTTTTGATATTCATAAAATTCAAATTGCAATTCTAATGTATTACGTAAATCAGAACTTAGCACCCCTTAATATGATTAATCTATTCAAATATTATAAAGACTACCGTCAATACAATACTCGTTCCCACTCTAAGTTCCATCATCCTGTAGCATTCAATCAGTCAACCCTTTATTTATTTAAATCCACTGGTCCTCGAATATGGAATTCCCTCCCTTCCAATGTAATTTATAGCACAAATGTTACTGCATTTACAGCAAAACTCAAAATTTCACTTGTAATTATGTATGCCAATTAATCACATAATTCATTTCCACACCTTTTCCTGACCCCCCCCCCCCCCCTCTCCGGTAGGTTTACCGTCTTATTTCTTATGTATTGTTTGTGTTTATTATTGCTACCTTTTTACTTATATGTACGTTTGTATATTTATATATTAGGTGTCCCACTCATCAAGCCTTTGCTTTTAGGGGCACCCTAATCATTTAAACTATACTGTACACTCATGTATGCTTTTGTATATTATTTTGGTTGGTATATTGATTTTTTTTAAATGATTGAATAAAATGAAATTGAAAAGATAATTTGATATATCGATAAGCTTCGCGTGACCTTGATACTGCTCCTCTAGGCAGATTACGATTAAATGAAATGATAATCATACCAGCATAAATAGAAGGAAATAAATCAGTAATAATGATGATGATGATGATAATAAATGGACTTGTACGCCAGTCTGTAGAATGTTCATGGCGCTTTGAAAAAAAATTTTTTCCAGAGAATTGAAATGAATCGAACAGAAATTGTTATGCAAAAGTTTCAGAAGTTAAACATGTTTTAATGTCTGCAGGAAGGCTGTTCCAAAACGATGAAATGAAATGATAATCATACCAGCATAAATAGAAGGAAATAAATCAGTAATGAAATCAAGAACCTCAAACATGTCAGATGAATATCCCCCGAACGATTTGACGTTAAGTAGAAAACTGTGTAATATCAAATTCGAGGAGTGACAGTAAGATCGCCTATTTGCTCTCGAGTTTTGAAGGTTCATCTATCAACGAATAATTTTTGTCATCATGCTAAAAAGTACAAATGAATCTTCGATTGTGAAACAGGCATGATAAAAGCTGCTTTGTGTAAAGAAAATTGGGCCAAGTCCATACAATCAGCCAATTAAATAAATAATAAAATCAAATTGGATAAGAAGGAAGACCCCAGTAGGACCACAAAACTGAATGCTGATGAAAGCTGGAAGTGGAATAACTTTTTTTTTTTTGGGGGGGGGGTGTTTTGATTTTATATTTGGTGGCAGAAGTGTAATTTCCTTACCCAAATACTCAATACCTCTATGTAAGATGAGATATCTGGATAAATTTGCTTTGATATACAGTGCGTATCAAAAAAAAGTTTACACTTTGAAAAAATCCTGTAAAATTATGCATTTGTAATATCCTGAAGATTTTTCCACATTTTAACATTGGTACAGGTCCATTAAAGCAAATAACGATATAACTGTCAAAAAATATTTCCGCTTGAGTGAGCACCACTTACTTTTGAAAAGTTAGTGAAAAATGATTTGCGCAGAACATTGAAATAGTTATGCGAATAAAAGTAGACCGTAATCGTGAAGAACACATGGAATTTAGCTACTAAAATTGATTTGAAGATATCTTCTACTTTGTTAGACTTGTTTCCTTGCCCAAAACACTTCGAAGAGTGCATTCCGCCCTACCCCACTCCCCCACATACCGAGCCCATCGTGACGATATTTGTGTTACACTATTAAGGTGTGATTTACATGGAATGACTAAAGCTTGATTTTCTTTATGTTTATCATTGCTAAAATCGAGAAAAGTTTGGAGAAACAAGTATTAAATGAAAAATGAATTGTAAACCCACTTTCAATGATAAAAACTTAAGAAAAAATGCTGGAGATGTCTGATATAAACTTTTCTCCAGATTCAGTTATGTCCTCAGATCCAGCTGGCACAAATAGGGTAAAGGTTTTGCTTAATAAGAGTTGAAATTTCACTATGGGTGGCAAAATTGTTACAAAATGCTGGTATGTATATCCGTTTTATTTCAATTGACTAAAAGTGGAAGGAAAATGTATGATAAATGTTTCGTACGGTAAGTTAGATTTCGCCCTTTCCCCTTGACACAGCATGAAAACGAGCATTTCTGCGCAAACAGATTTCTGCGAGCTTTACAGAAATGGACAGTGCTCACTCAAGTGTAACATTCTGACAAAACTTTTACTTTCATTGGATAAATGAGACCCAAACCCAAGATTATACGTGCAAAAATTACCCACATGTTGTATATTTTTAAATTCACAGGGCTTTTTCAAAGTGTAAACTTTTTTTTGATACGCACTGTAGAGTACCGCAGTGTGACGTCATCAATGTTAACTTTTTGCATATCAAAGTTTTTGATATATTTTGGTAGAGCATGATGAAAACCCCCCTCAACCCAAATTTGGTGGGAATCAGTCAATGGGGCTCCAAGATATGACCTCGTAAATACATAATTAGCCCCATTGGAGACAATATATTATTGGCCAGGATCTAAATTTTAGGAATTAAATAAACAGTCTTCAATGGGCTAATCATGTATTCATGAGGTCATATTTAAGGCCCCCACGGACAGATTACCACCAAATTTTGGTAGTACTTGTATTTCATCAAAATATGGTATAACAAACGCTGAAATGCTAAAAGAGGGTTTGTTTTGTGTGCATGACGTCATACTTTGGTACTCTATATTGAATCCTCTGGCGTACAGATAAGAGAGGGGGGGGGGCTTGGGGCCATAGAACCCCCCCCCCAAAAAAAGGGGGAAAATCTAGACCAAGAAAAAAAATGAAGTGAAAAGAAGGCGAGGAAAAGTGTAAACTATGATATTATCATTTTCTTAATATTTTGAGACAATCTACAATATCAAATGTAAATTTTATGTACTAAAAGGTTTAAAAAATTTACTCGCTCGCTTTATAGGAATATTGCCTCCAATATTATGCCACGTCCGGCCACTGATTTTATTTTATTTTTACACTACTGACTAAATCTTACTAAATATGATTATACAGGGGAGCGTAGTAAGCGAGGGATGAATCGTACACACGAGGCGGACGCTAATTATACTCAGTCACACAGTCATGACAATAGTTTCGCCAGATTATATGACAGCAAAGAACAGAGGAGGAGATCGGGGGGGGGGGGGGGGGGGTAAATGATTATTATAGTATCAAATTTACAAACTCCCGACACCCTTCCTACGATGCCCACAGCTATAGTAAGCCTATTTCACTATTTTACCATCCTTACAAGTTATATGGCGCCTGGCAGGCAGCATCATGTTGATTTGAGCTTTCAATAAACAGGAGGATATTTATTGATTTTGAGGACAGATTTTGCTCTTATCTGTATCAGTCATGCTGTCTTCACATTAAATTATTTCGTTTGATGGTTTTTAACCAGTTGTACTGCCATATATACTTGTAAATTGTATACAATTCAGCCTTTTGGCTGCGAATGTGCAATAATGATAAAACCTATTTAATTTCATTTTAAATAAAAATCCTATTGGGACGAATTCGTTTTAATGGAGATTTATGACGATTGTCATATACCAGCATAAATACGAAGAAGACACTTTAGGTTAATTTTGTAAATTTTACATGTATGAATGATACGTTGGTCGGAAAACCAAATTTACTTATTTATATTGGAACTATCACGTCGAAAAGAAAAGATTTGAGGATGGACGTGGATGAAAACGTCTCTGAATATGAGAGAAATTCATCTTCATACGAGTGGTACGAGCCAGGGACATGTATCTTATACATTAGAGACTACGATCCTCCTCGTATTGTCTATGGATACGCGTCGAAGGTTATTTATACCATCACCGGGATCATTTCAGTCATTGGTATCATCATCACGGCCATCACATTACTAACTATCGCCTGCAATCGCCGATTTCGAAAGAAACACTTTATTTTCGCCTTAAACATCGTCCTCGCTGATTTGTTGCTGGATGTCATGATCCTCTTTGAATGTATAAATCCTTATACTCATATCATGGTAGGTATCATGCGACATAAATTAAATAAATTGAATAAATTGAATTGAAATTCAAAGCACAGTCAGTCTGTATGTAAAGGGGAATCCAACCTTGGTCATATAATATGTCGTGTGTGAAAGGATAGAAATAAGGTAAAACAGAATGGTGACATTTTACAGGAAATCGGACGATAAGAATAAGCAATAAGAGAAGTTATGCCTGGTTTTAAATTGAGTACCCTAAAACTATGAAAAATTTGAAATAGGCAAGTGTGTAAGTAAACTATGACAAGCAAGGGCGGAAATCTCTCCCCAAAGGTAGGGGGACCAGGGGCTGGAAAATTTGACAAGCAAAAAAAAAAGTTGAAAAAGGTTATCACCACTAATGTAAGGTCATTTCGACCAAAAGAAATTTGACAAGCAAAGAAAAAAAAAGGGTTATCACTCCAAATGTTAAGCCCTTTCCACCAAAAGAAATTTGACAAGCAAAAAAAAGAAAAGAAAAAGGTCATCTCGTTTAAAAAAAACACGTTTTATTTCCATTTTGATGGAATGATGTATTTCTTTTCATCATGTGATGACGATGCTGGTGGTGACGATGATGATGATGATGGCGATAATGAGGATTGTGATGATCGCAGAATCGGTAGAGGAATATCTCCCAAGAGCGGTAGTAATTTTTTTGACACAAGTTCTGAATTAGAAGCCATTAAAAATTTCCAGGAAAGAAGTATGATAATTGAAATGTATAAACAATTAATGATAATCAAAAGGTATGGAATAGAAGTAAATTTGGAATGGGTACCAGCATACTGCGGCCTAGCAGGCAATGAGGAACAGACTCTTTACCCAAACAAGCCGCTTAAAAAAAAATAACACAATTCAAAAGCAATTTTGTGACATACGTTTGCGGAGTCAGGTGTCATAAGAGAGTCTTGCATGTAAACTTTAACATTGACCTGAAAATGACCTTTGACCTTACCATATGACCTCAGACTGCAGCATAACATGCACGTCCCCCAAGTCCATCTACCATCCAAGTTTGGTTGAAAAGCGACTTACAGTTGTGGAGTTAGGTGTCATAAGAGAGTCTTGCATGTAAACTTTAAGGTTGACCTGAAATGACCTTTGACCTTACCATGTGACCTCAGACTGCAGCATAACATGCAGGTCTCCCAAGTCCATCCACCATCCAAGTTTGGTTGAAAAGCGACTTATGGTTGTGAAGTTACAGCTTTGTGACGGACGGACGACATTTGGATCCCTAATTCTCGCCTTCACCTCTGGTGGGCGAGACAATAAATGTTTTTATCAAGAAAAATAAACGAGAATACTTGAGTGAAAGGTCAGACTTTTATAAAAACAAATGGCAGAGATAGTGGAAAACGCGGAGAAAGGCAACAACCAGAGGTGAAATATAAATGTTTTATAAAAGGTTTATGCAGGAAAGATGAAAGAATTTTGCATCAATTCCGTTTTGGTAAATGAAGTTTAAATTATCATAATCATTTGATTAAAAACCAGGATAGAGGACTTTGTAATAATTATCAGACTTATGAAATCTATTTTATGTTATTATTTCCTTTATCTTGGCCCTCTCTTTTTTATTGTACATTAATGACCTGCAACACGTAAGTGACATTTTAGAGACTACCTTATTTGCTGACGATACAAGTTTATTCTTATCAGATAAGGATCCCGTTCAATCAAAAAAATATCATAAATTATGAAATTGAAAATACTAATTTGTGGTTCCAAGCAAACAGACTTCAAATAAATACAAAAAGACATCTCCTTTTTTAAGCCCCAAAAGTAAGAAAATTGAAGAAAACACAATAAAATTATATTAATGATATATCTAACATTGGTAGTGCAATACACAAAATTCCTTGATGTTCTAATTCATGACAATATAAGTTGGAAACAACATGTAAATAAAATTCCCATGAAGATCTCTCAAATCATTGGTGTACTTTATAGACTTTAAGGTGATCTTCCATTGCATGTTCTTGTACAATTCTATAATACAATGATACTACCACATTTAATATTGCAATATCGTATGGGGGATTGTGCGATTTTTTTTTAATGTTACAACTATTTAGCTTACAGAAAGGGCAATTTGAATAATAACAAATTCTTCATACTTAGCTCATTGCCATCAGTTATTATGTAAGTTAAAGATCTTGAAAATACATGATACACACCCTCTCAAAATTTCGTGTTTTATGTTTTCATATTACATGAATAAGTTGCCTGAAACATTTGGCGGTTATTTTACAACAAATCGAAGTATAAAAACATAGTACAACAATATCTGTTTTTGATAAATTATATATTCCTTTTTACCGTCACAATTTCTCGAGAACAGTCATAAGTTATAGTGGACCACTCGGATGGAACAATTTGCCCCTTGAAATGAAACAATGTCCTTCTTTAATCTCGTTCAAAAGAAAATGTAAATCGCTACCTGTTAAATAATTGTACTGCTCATGAATAGGCTTGCCTGTTTTATTATATGTTTTTTTGTCTTTTTTCTACTTTTAATTGCTGTTCTTTTGTTCTACCAGTCTTACTGGTTTGTTTTGATTTTGCGATCTTTGTTTTCAATCTCAAAAGTTGAGGTGAGCTTATATAGGCAGGGCCCTTGGAGTTCATGTGCACAGTCATTGTCATTACAGGTACCCGTGGCGATCAATATATACGTTCCATTATGAAGTATTTATAGATGAATGAACCTTCTCCCATCTAAAATATTACATTCATGCATACATATGAACACAAATTCGTACAAAAGACTTTTTAAATCACATGCCAACCTATTACCTTTTAACCAGGTTACCTTCAACTTACAACCAATGATGTGATACTAATTTAGAAAGTGTCTCGGTCTATAATTGTTAATATTGTAATTTCTAGACTCTAAACTGTCTTAGACGGATATTTACGCGCGAGCGATTTGAGAAATGATAATTATTTTGTTAATGACAGCAGATGATGCTATAAAATACGGCATTGACAAAGATTATACACAATGATGATTACGATGATTGGGATTGTTATTATCATTTTTATTTTTAATAGTAATATTTAATAATGACAACTATCATCATTGTCAAATTATCCTTACATTATCATCATCATCATTATGCGCCTTGAGCACTATACAGAGTGGTTTTGGCGCTTTATAAGTTATATTATTATCATTATTATTATTATCATCGTCATCGTTATTATAACCATTGTCATCAATATCATCACCATCTTCATCCTTATATCATCATGATCATCATCACTATTAGTTTTGGAAGAGCAGCTGCTGTGTGACACACTGACTGTCAAGATTTTTCATTTTATCTCCCCAGCTGCAGATGAATTTCCTGCTTTATATGATGCATTTCGTAATCTACAGAGCGGCAAAACAAGTATCCAGCTCCAGTGTATTATGTGTGGCTCTTGATCAGTTCATCGCCTTCAAACTGGACCCTTACGGCACAAGGAACATTCTCACCAACTTTCGTCGAATCGTCGTCTGTGTCTTAACCTGGCTGATTATGCTATCTGTATACAGTTATTCGTGGACTTCCAGAAAAGGGTATTATACGAGTTTTCACATTTTTACAGTTCTTCTCGGTACCCTCACAGGAATCGTCTATGTCTTCGTATATAAGACTGTAACTAGGACACCCCCTGGACATGCTGGATCAACTGATATTCAGCAACAAATGTGGAGAAGAAATGCAAAACGAGTGTTGCGGAATTACGCACTTATTTTGATAACAAACTTACTCCTCTTGACATTACCACATCTCATATATTTCGTTGTGATCTTTGTTTTACATTTCTTGAATATTTTTGGATGTGTATATAGTGTTTTATCAATTGCAACTGTTCTGAATACGATAGCAAATGCTTTTATCTACTGGTGGCGAGTGGGAGAATTTCGAGCCATTCTGAGTTGTTAAAGGTCATACAATAGCTTGATTTTTAAAGACAAGGTCAAGCAAATCAGAATGAAAAGAAGAACGTACTGACAATTGTATCTTTCAAAGAGAGGACTGTCAAACTGACAAATATGTTTCACTTGTGAAGTAAAATTACGGGTGATGCTGACGATCGCTGACACTAATTGAGGGAGAATACCAGACAGAGTGAGAGAGACAGGTGTTTTGGTTCAGTTGGGAGAGCGTCCGCCTCACAACCGGGAGGTCGGAAGTTCCAACCCCAAACCGCATCAGACCAAAAATATGGGAGTTGCTGCTCCCTGTTTGGCGCCAATCGGTTCAAGGGATAGAGGTATATCGATCCGGCACTGCACAGTGGCTGCCGGGGCCCACGATCAATAGGAGAAAACGAATTTTCGGAGTATTTCTGTTTCAGATTACTATTTTGGGATTATGAATTTTCATTTCATTTTCCTTGCAGAAGATATTTGTAAGAATAGCATCCTCATCTAAATATCTTGCACTTATGTTTTTGAGGATTAAGGTATTCTGAACATTTGCCATTGAATGCAATATTTCTTTTTTTTAACATAGGTTAGGACTATTACCATACAATATTATGTAACATGTTGCAATTAAATTGTTCGGTGCATAGTTATAATACCAGAAATACGAATAGGACCATTTATAACAATTTCATACAATATGAAGTGGATTCTTCTAGAAACAAAGCTCCATCACTTTGGAACTCTCTGCCAGCAGATATATAAAAAGTAGGAATTACTTTAAACAAAAAGTTTGAAATATCAATGAATAAAAGTGGTGTGAGCAGTGTGAAAGTAGGCCTATAGATACTTGTGTTATATTCCACAGTGGTGTCTAAGATTGTTCGGGGTAACAAAAAATGTTTTTGGTGTTTTTCTTATGTTTTGTCATATTTTGGGGCTGTTTTGTTGTATTTTTTCTTATTATACAATCAAACTATTGTGATGTTTAGCTCCTTATTTTTTGTTATTTCTTTTCCTATTAACAATAATAATAATATGTCCATTTATATAGCGCAGTTACAATGTGCATATACTCAATTGCGATTTGATACTTGGTATCGTATTATTACCCTGGTTGTAGCTGATCCGCCATATTAATAAGCGCTAAAGCGTTCAAGGAATTCTATTATGTTTAATGTTGTGGTGGCTCATATGCCAAGACAAACACTCTGGAGTTTTATACTTATCATTTCATATCTTAACCATGTTATTTTATCTATATCATTGTAATATTATATTTTGATTACAATATTCATACATATTGATGTAAATATTTAATATAGAATGGAATAAAGTCAAATTGAAATGAAATTAAATTATCTTCAACTCGCTATCAGCTCATCTCATCAGTAAAACATCATGTCTGGAAGACATTTGAGAGTGTTCCACTCTCAAAGCTTACATAATTATCATGCATATTAATGATTTAACTTCCCAAATGCTCCAAACTCATTTAAAAACATATAGTTTTTATGACAATTACAGCCAATCATGCCAATTAGAAGGGCACAAAGTTATGCCACCCTGAGAGGAATCGTGCAATAAATCAGAGCTATTCAAAATACTATAAAGACTATAAAGAGTTTTGCTACATTGACCTTCGAATTGGACGGGGCAACTTAAAAATATGGAAATATATTAATGCCCATTAAACCATCCAAAGACTAGTTTTAATAGATTTGGGGGGGGGGTCATATAAATATCATCTTTCAATGCTTTCTATTTTTGGCACCCTTTCCAAGTGCAACCCGGAGAACTTTAAGCCTGCTCCCAAGATACACCAATGCTAATTCAGTAACATTCCCCGGTAATGGAGTTGGTCATTGTCGATATCTGTATAGCACTACTTTGCTCAATCAATTTATCCGTTTAATAGACGATTTCTCCATGTAAAATGATAAAAATAAAACGATCCCCCTGCCAATTTCAGAATCAAAATCGACGCCTTGATACTTACGGATGGAAGGATGTGATACCAACTGTTCCCATCCTTTTTCAACAAATGACCTTGGAATACATGTGCAGGTTTCGAAATGGCTCCCTATGGATCCGGTATTATTATTTAGCTGTCAAAATACACTTTATGCCGATCTATCTTAATATTCTTACTTTCACACCGCGCCATAAACCCCATCTCTCTTTTAACCTCACTCAAACACTAACCCTCACGCACATTACATTGTTTGCTACCAAGTCTCTTTCTTCACTTCTCCTCACTCCCATCTTTTTTTTCTCTCTCTCTCTTTCTACATTTCTCACACCTCCCCCTAATTGCTCTTCTCTCTCTCCATCTCTTTCTCTCATTCTCACCCAAGGAATACGTCCTTGTAATATTACATCTTCTGAAGATATGAACTTGATATGAGGTCCATTACCGACATTCTTTCTCTCTCGCACACACACACACACACACAAACCCAAAATCGACACTGATTGCGTCTATTCTCATCCTCGTATTTCTCAACCAGTCTATCTGTCTCTCCCATACCCACACCCCACACACATGCACATACACACACACACACACACACACCTCTTCCAATCGGATACATCCTTGTTGTATCCTCTGAAGATATTAACGTATTGGAAGAGGTCCAATAGCCGCTTCGAGGGCCATTACTAAAGACAAGCAGCCATCCATAGCGCAAACAGAAATTATACATTGTAATGGAATGTGGATATTGTGAATGCGAGAAAAAAAGAATCGTGTATGTATGTATTATTATTATTTGTAGTAGTAGTAGTAGTACTACTACTATTTATACGAAATTTATTTTTATTACTAGTTGGGGAGAAGCAGACCAGCAATCTAGTGTGGATTTGCAATTAATTGCCAGACTCGGGACTGATTTTGTGACCTAAATTTGACTTGCAATTGATTGGAATGTTCTTGCTACGCCTCATAAAGGAAATAAACAGTTCAGTGAAACATACCCTGTCCAATTGGCTCAATTCCATGGATTGGCAAGGGAGGGAAGTAGTGTGAACATTTTGACAACGCACCAGCTGCGGACGGAAATCAAACTAAAAAAAAATCAATTCCCAGTTCTCTATGAGGCTTATTGAGAAAAGAATGGTTTACCCAGGCATGCACGGTTTATTTAAGATTGCAGTGATTGAAATGATCACTGTCGATAGATGATAAACTCCCCCGTCCATCCCCACCAATCACCTTCTCTAATAATTAGAAACCAAATCTTTTAACATGTTTGAACATGACTATCATTAAAACAATATTGACGACATAGTAATTCTGCTTTCTTTTTAATTTCATTTCCTTTATTTTCATCTACGAGTTTGGTTCCTGAGTTGTTTTGATTGTGCTTATTCCAGGTTCTCCATTATCTCGGCGGCATCTTTGCATTTAGCCTAGATTAGTTTCCGCTCGCTCAAGTCCAATATTTTACGATAGGAGAATCTAAATACGGTGAATCCCCTAATACTTATCATCTTTCACTCTACATGTAGTTCGTCAGGCTGCTCACAGTGAGCACGGTGCACGGATCCTTCTAATTCAAGAGAAAGGAACGTAGCCACCCGTAGAAATGTCGTTACCCATTCTGGCATTCATGTAATCTTTTACTACGTTTTCAGAGAGGACAAATTTAGAGATGTTGGTGTGTCCGCTTAAATAATTATATCGAATGAGATATTCTCACTAGGTCCTCTTTAGTCATGGTGGTTCTCGGTCTAAAGGCATGTGCATTTCGTTCATTCTCCTTTGAAGATCTTTCGTTCTAGATCTTATATCGCCGCAAGTTAGTTGATGATTGAATGATATGACCCATTACGATCCTTTCAGTGCTCCGCTAATGGGTTTTTCTTTAACATCCTACTAAATAGGTCGTCGAAATAGCACTAGCTCAGTTTCAGATAATCTTTCGATCCAGACCTAGGAGTACGCTGATACCAATATCTGGCATTTCTGCTATCTTTCATTCAATTGTTCACATATGATAGTAAATTCGTCGTAATGTCGACTGGGTTAGCCTTGCCACCTTGTCAGGGTAAGAGCCAAAGCCTGCTATATCTCTGTGTTTCGTCTATCCACCACGCTATCGGTATTGCCTTCTTTAGTTATTGCTCCTTTCTCGCCTGTATGTTCAAGGTTTCCTCTCACTCGTCCTCCTCCTCGGCAATCGTTGGAGGAATCTTGCTCCCCAGCAAGACCTTTACCTTGTGGGATTGGAAGCGTCCTTCAGCGCGATTATCAAGGTAAAGATCAGCCAATTCTTGCTTCTGCTTTGGCAGCTGAGCTGGCATGGGACTTGCTACAGGAGAAGGGGATTTCATGTTGGCTTTGATGGAATCCACAAGACGCTCTTGTCTCTCTTCGATGTCATCCAGTTGTTCGGTGACGCAGTAGAAGTTGAAGAACACCTTGTTCATCTCGCCCAGATATCGAGCCGTCTCCGACCTAAGTCCAAGAGTCTTGTCATCGACGACTTCTGCCTTGGTCTTGTACTTTCCTGGCTCTCGTGGGAAAGGACCCTGGGAGATCCTAGACCATTTCTTGAGAGCCCTCTCCAGTTGGCGTGTGGCACACTTGGACAAATCTACTGCAGATCGAAGATTCCTGATGACCTCAGACTTTGGGCATCGGTCAAGAAGGTCTTCGAGGTTGTTGTCATCATCCCCTTCTTCACTGGTTTTATCAAAGTATCGAATCTCATCTTCAAGACTGTCCTCATCTGCATATGGTATCTTCACGTCCCTGCAGGTTGCAACACGGTCAATTTCACCATGATCCTCTAGTATGTCCTGTGATTTGACATTCTCACATGGTGATGCAACTATGTCCATATCTGGCTTTCCTGTGGTGTCCTTTAAATCATTGTCCATAGAGCACTCAGGTTTACAGATAACGGCATCTTCGGTTGGCATTTCATCATCAGAGCTAGAAGGGCTTAATGTAAATTTCTCCACCAAGGTCAGTTCTGGCGATTCCCCTTGAACATCCTGCACACATGCGCCTTGTTTGACTTTTTCATCGCTGTGATTGATGACCAGGATATTCACTTCATGAGCAGGGGCAGCCTGTCCTGTAAATGTCTTTTCATCACCATGGACATGGCTAGGCGCTGTCTCATTTGAATTGATTGATCCAGGGTTGGCCTTATTAGTGTCCATTTCACTGTGGCAAGATACCCTTGAAATTCCATCATCAATAGGGCAAGAGATCGACTCAACGTCGTCAATCACGGCACCAGGAAGGCTGAAGACGCACTTGATGGATTCTTGCTCAGAACCTTGCTGGTTACTACTGCTTGGTATTGACCTTGTCTCGCCCTTCTGCGTACCAACATCTATCCTGGCAAAGTGGTCGGTCACTGCACCAACTGACTTTGACCCCCTCAGTTCCTTGACGCAGGTTACTCCGTGATCTTGTGTGCCGTAGAATGGGATCACTGGAGTTGAATGACGCTTTCTGAAGAGGCTGAAAAGGGAACGGCTGGTACTCGCCGGGCGTGATTGTGATGTCACCGAAGTGGAAGCGCGTAGCCTCATCTGAAATGACCTCACGGCGGCTGGGATGTTGGGTCTTGGCATGCGCCATGGGCAGCATGAAACAGGCTTATCGTCATGACAATATTCAGACGGCAAGCTGGACACTTGACAAGATTTCTTGTTTTTTGGTGACGTCACCTTTGGAAGAGATGAAGAACAGAAAAGATTTTTTTTCTTCATTCGAATTATGCTCATCAGAACTCTAAAGTACTACTTCTCTCTTTACTCACAATCTGTTTCTTATTAACACACAGACCCAATCTACTATTTCCCACATAGTCTTGTTAATGTTATTGCATAAAATACAATCATCAGAGAAAAGAAAATCTTGATATCCTTATTGGCTAATATATTAGATTCAGTGTGCCTTAATCAAATCATAAATTTCACTATCCCTGGATTACTTTCTAATCTGATTTCCTTTTATAAATAAACAATATTTATTCCTATCATCTTTATTTTTTGTTTAATTCTGTCTTAACTTCCCAGTAATTTTAATCAGATGAGTTATTCGTTTTGTAATATTGTATTATTAAGTTTGTTTGCATATAGGGGAATTAAAAAATAATCCCATATAACATATCGTTACTTACCAAACGCAACATTGTGCAAAGGTTTGAAAATACTTCTCAGTAATAAGATAGAAGGAACTCGGAAACACGTCCTAAGCTCGGAAAGTCAGAATGACAGAGTGATAAAAATAAACAAAAGCCTACAAAACAAGGTATATTTGCATTGTGATGTCATATCTACTGCGCGTTTCCCAACATTGCGCAGAATAAACATACGAGAAATCAACTGCGACCTATTTTCGTCACAATGCAAAATGCACCCAGCCTCTCTCTCTCATCCCGCCCCCCCCCCCCCAGAAACTGTCTTTCTCTCAATGTTTCTTCATCTGTCACTGGTTTTGAAAATGATTTGCCTTTCTATACTTTCTCAGTTAGTATTTTCATCAATTAAAAAGTCTAAACCATATGCACGCGACCTGGGAGAATGGTACGACATCGTGTACGACATCCTTTAATTTACATAAATTTGATATTGGGAAGTGCCAAAAGTGCCGTCTTCAGCAGAAAACAAAATTTTCTCTATTTGGTAACATTTTCATTGTGTATTTGTTTCACTCTTCTATGTTACGCCATATATGAGTTCAGCTCTTTCCTCTGATGTAAAGTATACCAATTCACATGAAGCATTTGAACACCATCCTTCGATTCAACTATTTTTTTGTCCTCACATACCTTCCCCCATGTTCTGTACGTGCTCCGAACATCATTCACATATTTACCGAATTTGGCACAAAATTGACTTACTAAATAAATCATATTTGCCTTAATATGCGATCACAGATTGTCACGTATGTTAAAGTAAACATTGTATTCCTCTATTCAATTTTATGTTATATTTTATTATTTTGAACACATAACTGAAATGCATAAATGTATTATTGATTAAAAGATATTGATGATTATTCAGAATACTTTTAACGGACTGTAATAATGGGATATTAACCATCCTGAAAACATAGTGCTATAAAAATCACCATCATGTAAAATTCAGCTTTTAAAATAGTTCCGTAAAAGAATAACTGAAGATTATTCATAAATATGCTACACATTTTGGCATAAATTGAAATTAAAACCTAGTATATGCCTATACTTAACCAAAGATAGATATATAGATCAATAATTATTATCATAATAATAACAATGATAATAATAATAATAATAATAATGGTCGCTATTATACAGCGCACAGGTCCACCTATTGGTGCTCATGGCGCTCCAAGAAAATCAAATATACATTTACTAAATAAATAAAGAAATAGAAGCTAGATAGAAAGATAGATGGATATTATAATTATGAAAATTAATTCAACAAAATAAATCAAGATGATAAATATTTCCAACTTGTAGTCAAGTCAAGAGCCATTTTCGCTAAATTCCCTTTGACATGCTGCATAGAGTAGCGATTTGATAAGTCACAATCGTGTCTCTCTCTCTCTTTTATTGGGGGGGGGGGGGGTATTCGGCCATTCCCTCACCGCGAAACCCAGTGCGTTCACAGCGTATCAACAGTGTGGAACAAAAATGGAACAAACTGTTTAGTCACATCTTCACAATGTCCACACTGTGAAATTCCCACACTGTCGAGGTGTCCGCAGTGTGAATCACATTTTACATAGTCCAATATGAAACACACTGTGAACTATTACTTTGTTCTTTCTCTACCGTATCATTGGTTTAAACACTCGATTCCCCTTCCCATCATCTAATGTTACCTGTCATACAACGATTTGTTTATATTTTTAAACGATGCAAACAAAATAAACCCTTTATAATCAATCAAACAGATGGAAGTTTGATTCACTCCAAGATTATATTCTTAATCGCACGGGGATCAGACTAAATCCCCTTTGAAATGCCATGGTAAATTTTAATTTGGCAATGACAAAATACAAAATAGCAATTCAGTGATTGATGGAAATTGCCTTCTAAAAACATCAATCCTCGATAAATCTGTTAGATGTCTCTTTTCAGAAGTCGACATTTGGAAAATCCATACAATAATGATTTTGAATTCGATTAACACTTCGACAGATCGAAAATTGTAATGGTCATCTATTTATTGTGCATTATTTCCATGGGGGGGGGGGGGGGGGGGGGGGGTGGTAACCCGCAAGTTGTCAATTTGACCGCTATTATAAAATGATAAGATTAAAGTTCCGCACCCACTGCGACTGGAGTACAAATGGGGGGGGGGGACTTGGGGGCCATGGGCCCTCAAAAAAACTTCCTAAGAAAAAAAGAGGGAAAAGAAACGGAAAGGAATGTCTGAAATATTTACCTATTTTCTGAATATTAAGTAAAAATGTATTTAAAAAATAACTTGTTGGAATATCGAGGTAATTTTTGCCCAACAAGGTCACAAAGGTAATAGTGATTTTGATCTAGTATTAAAAGCAGCCTTCTTAAATCATAACGCTTATGTCTAAATAATAAACCTCCTTTAAAATAGGGCAAAGAGTGTGCCACATTATTTTATGAGTGAACAGTTGTGCTATGCCATTATTTCAGACATCCTATTTGCCGTCATGCATTTTAAAACGTTTGATTTTTTAATGATTTTTTTTAGTATAAAAAGGAAATTGTAACATTTATGATATATTGCCAATTTGTTAATGGCATAGCACAACTGTTCACTCATAAATGTGGCACACTCGAGAAATGTACACAGTCTATTCTTTTAAAAGCCCTATATCATTTAAAAGGAGGATTATTATTTAGACATACGATTCCCTGTCCTGCACAAAAATACTTCAAATGGGCCAAGCACAAAAGGGCTATAATATCGAGATTAAAGATAAATTCCAGTATTGGTAACGATCTCAAAATGACTTTTTATAAAATATAATATAATGACCACCCAAGTGTCTGTTTGTATGAATAACAATTATGTGCCAAAGGATTCTGGAAGATATTGTGTAATTGCTGAGAAATAAGCAAAATAAGCGCGGATTCGGTTACTTCCGTCCCCTCCGTCGGGTCTTTATTCCAGCAATAATGATACACTGTCCCACGTGTCCCTATCTGTGTTGGTGATCATCAGTGTGAAAATTTTTCAGCGTAGATTTCAAGATTTCACAAATTTCAGTTTACGTAACTGTATCAGATCTAGATCCTCGATGATATACTGACAATTAAGCCTGGTTTTACAGACTTTCTCATGAAATCAGTGTTTACTGCAACTACTGGCATTTCTCTTTTAAAAAAGGAAATCTAGGGAGAATGAGAAACAACAGCTATAGGGTAAAGTGTTACTTAGACACGGATAACAATGGGAAGTGGAAACTATTTTTGAAACGTTTAGTTGGCAAGTTTAACGATGTTCAAGTTTTTCATTCAATGTAATATGAAGTCTGTTGACTTACATATCAACTTTGACAATGTAATTTGGAAAGACGTTCTTGATGCATGGATTTTTTTAATACTTCAACCCTATAAAAAAAATATATATATCTCACACTCTTTGGCTTAACTCACATATCAAAGTTGATAAAAAATCATTTTATACAGAAACTGGTTCCAAGCTGGTATGCGATATGCGAAAGATGTTTTAAATGTAGACGGTTATTCGTTTAACGTCTTATAAAGAAATATGTGATAAATTTGGAAATGAACCGTCTGTATACTATTTTTCTCTTTTACATGCTATACCATTAGAATGGAATGGGCAATAAAAAATGTTCATGACGTCAATTACGATGATCAAATTGGAGATGAAAGATGAAGTCGTTTTACGAAAAGTAAAAAGGTCACGATATTGCGTTATAATACTTTTTTTTATAGAAAGAAACATGTCCCTTTCGATGACGAACCAATAATTCAAATGGTAAAACGATCTGAGTGATAATTAATTTTGTCAGACCATATTTGGGATTCTCGCTTACCTCTTTTATATAAGTCATCAATTGATAATAAACTTCATAATCAAATTTATTTACAGAATAATTTCAACACAATATTTTCATTTAAAATTGTAGTAAGAGCTTCTCCTTCATGTAATTTCTGTGCAAACCACGTTCAAACAATTGCTCATCTATTTCTTAGATGTGGACAAGGGCGCCGGAAGCGGGGGGGCAGGGGGGGGCACTTGCCCCCCCAAAGAAAATTTTGGGGGGGCAAAACGAGATTTTGCCCCCCCAATGTGCCCCCCTAAAAGTAGAAAAATTATATTATTTAAGGACAAAAGTAAACGATGAAGGCACTTTTCTGCCTAAGAATTGTCATTTCTTTTGTCAAAAATGAAAAAATTTCGCCCCTGACGGGGCAATTACACATCTTAGTAAGCCTTGCGTCTTTTGACGAACATGTCCCTCTGTGAAACATACCTTTGATAAGCCCCTTTTCCATCTTATTACAGTGTGATAACGTTTAACCTTTTAAACCCCCATTCCACAGAGAACAAGACCGCTGGAAGACCTTTGAAAGACCATGAATTTTGGTTGATCTTTCAGAGGTCTCTAAATGAACCAACAATGGTCTTTGATGTCTTACACGAGTCCTGACCAATCTTTCAGTGGTCTTCGTGGTCTTCATGGGCTCCAAAACTTTTTGAAACGGTTCAAAACACTCTTACAACGGTCTTACAGGAAAATTGTCTTTCAGTGGTCTTTCAGCAGTCTTTCAGCGGTCTTTCGATGAACCTCAAAGGTCTTCATAGTCTTTCATTGATCTTTCGGCAGTCTCTCAAGATTTTTGCGGAGATCACTCAAGACTCATGAGAGATTATTGAAAGACCAGGCAAAGTCCATGGAAAGAATTCAGAAAGATCACTTATTGCATAAAAGATCTCTGAAAGCTAGACCATTGAAAGATCTCGAGAGGACTAGTCTAAGACCAGTACGACAAGAAATATCCATCAGTCTTTCAGAGTTCTTTGAGGGGTCTTTCTGAGCCATTCCACAGAGATGACAAATTTCATTGATCTTGAAAACCGCTGTAAGACATCACCAATTTTAAGTCTTTCAGTGGTATTTCAATGGTCTCCGTTCTGTGGAATGAGGGCCTATTAATGAATACATTTCAGACTAAAAAATTTGCATGCTGGCTGTGTCAGCTAACAAATGCCCAGAAACGCTCAGACCGGGGTGGTGTTTCATCAATATTTTCGTCCGACAAGTTGTAAGTAAGATCTGACAACTTTCCTGTATTCTGATATTGGTTGAGAAGCATTGTTACCATAGTAACTGTCATGACTGTCGGATAAAACATGACTTGTCGATTAAACGTCCTACAAGTCCTTTCATGAAACGCTCCCCGGACCCGATATCACCAACGCGCGTGAACGCTAGTTACTCGAGCAACATATGGAATCTGGAAATAGCTGTAAAACCGAATAGTTTAAAGACATGAAAGAGTTATAAAGGATTGAGTAGTTGCTTATTGGATAAATGAGAAGATGCTAGCTTGAGTCGGCGAATGGAGTGCAGAGCAGGAGTACCTCTATCAACTAATCAAGCCTCTTCTTCAACCTTTTCTGGTTTACTGTTTTTACTCAGGACTACGCTCGTTTGAACAAAAAATTACTCGACTATCAACTGTCTACTTCCTCCTATCAATTTCACTTCTTCCTCTATCCACTTTTTTTTTCGAAAACCCCACATGGTGTACCGTCAACCATATCCGCTGTTGGAATGTAATTGTTTTCTTCTAAATAATGCTACATAATGTACATTATGAACTGCCGTAGTTTGTTAGTTCATGATTATTTACAAATGGATATTTCCTGGAATTTGATATTCATCATTTCCTAGTTATGGTCACATTTTCCCCAAAAAATATGTAAAGAAAAAAGAAGATTTTGAAGGGGTCATCCAAAAGTGCTTCCCAGCCATACAAAACATGCCAAAGGAAACACATAAATCGAGTAATGTTTTAAATTTTCAGAAAAGTTTTAAATTGTTAGTCAATAATTAAGCAGGTCATATTTCTTTTTCCTCCAGTTACAAAATATGAAACGTTTTGCCTATGCATGGATAATCAGGGACTCTCTCCAATGCTGAGGTCAGAAATGATTTAAAAAGAATGGGGATTTAAGCGCTTATCGTCGTCTGCCACGTCAGAACAGTATGACATTTGAATTTAAAAAGACATTCATTAGAATGTATTTTGTTTCTGTTGTTACGCTTCTTCTGCTTAATACACTCCTTGAAACTTATGATAATTGTGCTCTCTCGCGTCGTCTGTGTATGTAAATGTACATAAATCAATATTTCTGAAAGGATATTGCATGAAAAATGTAATTTCTGGTATTTTGAGTCAATATAAGCGTATTACGTAATCTAATTGATCAGACACGAAAACCACATTCCGAATTAAGCGATCGTTTTGCGCGTAGATTTCATAGGTTCTCATAAACTCTGAGTATAGTTTTTCGTAGTAAATTCTATGTTTAATTCTCAAGAAATTTATTTTTGAATTCTCTTAGAAACGCAACTTTTAAACTCCATTTTACACAAAGTCCTTATCGTGGGGGGGGGGGGGGTCCCACGCCCTCTCCCCCTCGATATCTCACGCTGTCAAAAATATTGTGCCCCCTTCGGGATTTTGCCCCCCCAAAACTGAAAGTGTTCCGGCGCGCCTGGATGTGGATATGTAATTTCATTTTGGAACGAAGTTCAGAAGTGGTTGAAGGCCAAGCATATTGTTGTTTTCAAAATATTTTATTCATTCATATAAATACAAGAATATTAAACCCACTTTTGCTTATCTTATGTTTGGTTTGGAAAAAAAGAAACTCGATAAAAAAAAACCCCGAGAGAATTATTGCTTTTAAACGTAATCAGAAAAATTGAATATTAATTTTAAATACAAAATGAACCATTTATTTGAATTAGTTTGAACTGTATGCTGTTTTCTCCATTACAATGTATCTGGGCATGTGATACCAATGTATGCAATGAGTTGAGAAATAAAAAAATCTTGAAAGAGAAAAAAAGACTGAGAGAAAGGGAAGGGAGAGGACTAGAAAATAGATAGAGACGGGCGTTTGGTTACCTTTTACATTGTTACGTAAGTCGGCCTGGTTCAGGAAATGAATACTCGCATACGCATTTATCCATATCACAAAAAATATAACTGCGCACCAGGATACGCGCATCTGGTATGACATCATAATGGAAAGTGCTTCATTTTTAGGTAGGATTTTGTTTACTTTTTTCACTCTGTCATTTTGACTTTCTGAGCTTAGGACGTGTTTCCGAGATCCTTCTTTAGCTTTATTTACTGAGAAGTATTTTCAAGCCTTTACAAAATGATGCATTTGGTAAGTGATGCAAGCTTTGTAAGCTCAAAATGTATGAAGTGTCAAACTACGTCTTCATAAAAATAGAATTTGGAATGTCTGATGGTTAAAAAGGTGATTAGAAGTCAATATACCTTATTCGAAACGTAGAACACACAGGCACCTCAAGTATGTGAAAGTTTTACATTTACAATGACTAAAAATTGCCTCAAAATCTCAAATAATAATTTTGTTTTGTTTTGTTTCCATAATAAAAACAAACTATGGACATGACAAAGGGGCCATAATATTTATTATTGAGATGGGTAGGGATGGAGTGTGAAAAAAAAATTAGATGAAAATCATTAAATAATGGGAAGCTTTTTATATTCTCGATATCTGTCATAGGTGACGTCACCAAAAGGAAACAAACATTTCCCAGTTTCCATGTCACCTGACTCTAGTCACGACGACAAGCCAATTTCATGCTGTCCATGGCGCATGCCCAGACCCAACATTCCAGCCGCCGTGAGGTCATTTCAGATGAGGCTACGCGCTTCCACTTCTGTGACGTCACAATCACGCCCGGTGGGAGCAAGCCGTTCCCTCTTCAGCCTCTTTAAAAAACGTCATTCAACTCCAGTGGTCCCATTCATCGGCACACAAGATCATGGGGTGACCTGCATCCAGGAACTGAAGGGGTCAAAGTCAGTTGGTGCAGTGACCGACCACTTTGCCAGGATAGAATTTGGTGCGCAGAAGGGCAAGACAAGGTCAACACCAAGCAGGAGAAGCCAGCAAGGTTCAGAGCAAGGACCCATCAAGTGCGTCTTCAGCCTTCCTGGTGCAGTGATTGACGATGAAGTTGAATCGAACTCTTGCCCCATTGATGATGGGAGTCCAAGGGTATCTTGCCACAGTGAAATGGACACTAATAAGGCCAACCCTGGATCAATCCATTCAAATGAGACAGTGCCAAGCCATGTCTATTGTGATGAAAAGACATTTACTGGACAGGCTGCCCCTGTTCATGAAGTGAATATCCTGGTCATCAATCACAGCGATGAAGAAATCAAAGAAGACGCCTGTGTGCAGGATGTTCAAGGTGAATCTCCAGAACTGACCTTGGTGGAGAAATTTACATTAAGCCCTTCTAGCTCTGATGATGAAATGCCAGCCAATGCAACCGAAAAGGCCGTTATCTGTGAACCTGAGTGCTCTATGGACAATGATTTGAAGGACACCACAGGAAAGCCAGATATGGACATAGTTGCATCACCATGTGAGAATGTCAAATCACAGGACACACTAGAGGATCATAGTGATACTGGCCGTGTTGCAACCTGCGGGGACGTGAAGGTGCCATATGCAGATGAGGACAATCTTGAAGAAGAGATAAGATTCTTCGATGAAATCAGTGAAGAAGGTGATGACTACGTCAACCTCGATGACCTTCTTGATCGATGCCCCAAGTCTGAGGTCATCAGTAATCTTCAGTCCGCAGTAAATCTATCCAAGTGTGCCACACGCCAGCTGGAGAGGGCTCTCAAAAAATGGTCTAGAATCTCCCAGGGTCCTTTCCCACGAGAGCCAGGAAAGTACAAGACCAAGGCACAAGTAGTCGATGACAAGACTGTTGGACTTAGGTCTGAGACTGCAAGATATCTAGAAGAGATGAACAAGGTGTTTTTCAACTTCTACTGCGTCACCGAACAACTGGATGACATCGAAGAGAGGCAAGAACGGCTTGTGGATTCCATCAAAGCCAACATGAAATCACCTTCTCCTGTTGCAAGTCCCAAACCAGCTGAACTGCCAAGGAGGAAACAAGACTTGGCTGATCTCTACCTTGATAATCGCGCTGAAGGACGCTTAGATATCCATAAGGTAAAGGTCTTACTGGGGAGCAAGATCCCTGCAACAATCACCGAGGATGAGGAAGACTGAGGGGGAGACTGAGGAGACAGGCATAGCCAGGAGGCAATACCTATGACATTCTTGAAATAGAGAGAATAAAAAGTATAGATAAGAAGGCCGACGAGGAGAACCAACCGTCCACCGGGACTGGCAATAGATATGCCAGAAATGGATGCCAGGATGTCGACTTGTTGGGGTTGCCTGCAAGTTGTGTTCGAATTGTGTGGTTCGTTTAGTGAAACAGATACAACTGTGACAAGCTGTCGAAATGGAGGTAAAGAGTCATCTTTGGAGAATTTCAAAGGAACACGATAATGGTCCATAACCAGTCATCAGACGATCCCCTGACCTACGGACAGTGCAGTCCGGTAAAGCACTCCACAAGAACTTGAGGCTATGAGTTGTCGGAAGAAAGCACACAAATTTCGACATTCTTAACTTAAAAATCCTTCAGAGGAAACATATATGCATGCTCAGAAATAAAGGAAATGAATAATGAAAAGCATTAAGATTTAAAATAAGTTGTTTTTTTCTTAAAGTTGTTCTTGGGAGAATGTCATGAAGCACATACCCAGTGATTTTTCACTATAACTGAAATCATTGCATCTAGTACTAGGATCATAGCAAAATTGTGAGTGGTAATTATCTATGAGATGTTCCCCCTTAAAGTTGTGCATTAGTCGGCCGAGGTTCCTTACTAACCAACACCTCTAAATAAGCATATCTGGCCACTCTCCCCTTCCTAAAAAGAAAATACATTTATTTGGTTTTTTTTGTATCCTATGGTAAATGAGACAGACAAGTGGAAAATGGGGATGGCGAATGAGAGAGATTTAGGGTAAGAGAGGGAGAGAGAGAGAGAGATAGGGAGTGAGTGGGGGATGGGGGCAATGTTTAACTGAATTAACGATCTTTAAATTCCTTGATGATTTTGGAAATAAGGAGACTTTTATGTCGAAAACAATCATTATTTATAATTCACCATTAATGAAATGGTGAAACGATTTTTTTTCCTCAAAAGGGACTAACATATCATGACGATGAGGGTGATGAGAATACTATTGATGACGATGGTGTTCACTAGGGTACCTAAGGTGGCAGAAAATGTTTGTCCCCCTAAATAGGTGTCACAGGTAACCCTCTGGTAGAAATGATGGTGTCTGGGTTGATGGCATATTTTATTATGCATACGTCTTGGTGGTGGTGGTGGCTATGATGACGATGATGGTGACGGCGTGAATATTCGTTTCGGTGGCGCAATGAGCAAAAAAAAAAAGACTGGGAGCGATTATGCGTATCGGGCAGTTTGTAAAATGTTGCTAGCGAGCAAAGCGAGAGAACCAAATTGTTGACATTTTTTTATTACAAAAACCCATCTTCGTCATAGATTTTGGCATAATATTAAGAAAATAATAACATATTCACCCTTCTGTCTTTTAATTTCTTTATTTCCTCTCTTTTTTGTTTGATTTAACAACGATTCATGCCAGTCTATTTGTTTTTCTAATAGCCAGCTATTTTCTTTCAATCCACTTTCATTACAAATTAGGAGAAGGGGGGGGGGTCGGATGACGCCGAGATCATACTTATATTCTTTCCATCTCATTATGCGATCCTATAGTTTGCATAAATTGGTGAACAAATTTTCGGCATTACTCCTATGTGTTTAAGATCGCATGCTTGATCTGTAATAAAAATCATAAGTCAGAAAAAAAATGGAACCAGTGGGATTCGAATCTGTCATCTACTGCTTGCCGGGCAGCGACTCAACCACCAAGCTGTTCAGGTTCATGGCTTAGTCATGATGAACTGGAATACAAATACTCTCGATCCTCTTCTTTCTGACTCATTAATATGATTTTCATTACAGATCGAGCATGCGATCTTAAACACATAGGGAGTAATGCCGCAAATTTGTTCACAAATTATTATTACCTCCTATTAAAGCCTCTTTTTTTTTTATCTATGACGATATAACTATTGAAAAATATTTCCGCTTGAGTGACCACCACTTACTTCTGAAAAGTTAGTGAAAAATCATTTGCGCAGGACTTTGAAATAGTTATGCGAATAAAAGTAGACCTTAATCATGACGAAGGCGTACAATTTAGCTAGTAAAATCGATTTGATGATATCCTGGGCTTGTTTTAAGTTGTTTCCTTGTCCAAAACATTTCGAAGAGTGCATTGCGCCCCACCCCACTCCCCCACTCACCGAGGCCATCGTGACGATATTTGCTTTACACTGAGCAGTTATTTACATTGAATGGCTTAGGCTTCATTTTCATTTTGTTAATCATTGTCAAGCTTGGGAAAAGTGTGGATATACAAGTATTAAATGAAAAATGAAATGAAACCCACTTCAGAAGATACAAACTTAGTGAAAAAAATACTGGAGATGTCTGATATAACTTTTTACCAGATTCAGTTATGTCCTCAGGTCCAGCTGGCACAAAAAAGGTAAAGGTTGTGCTTACGTAGTGTTGAAATTTCAGTTTGGGGGCGAAATTGTTACAAAATGAATGAACAATTGAATGTATCCGTTTTATTTTAATTGACTAAAAGTTCAAGGGAAATGGATGAGAAAGTTCGCAGGGTAAGTTAGATTTCGCCCTTTCCCCTTTACACAGCGTGAAAACGAACATTTCTGAGCAAACAGATTTCTGCGAGCTTTACAAAAATGGTCAGTGCTCACTCAAGTGTAACATTCAGTCAAAACTTTTACTTTCATTAGATAGATGAGACCCAAACCAAAGATTATATGTAACAAAAAATTACCCACATGTTGTATATTTTTTTTATTCCCAGGGCTTTTCCAAAGTGTAAACTTTTTTTGGATACGCACTGTAGTTTGCAATATATAGATAGATATATAAATAAATAGAAAGATTATTATTAACATTATTATTTTATTTTGCATTTCAAAACAGAGAATACAGAGTTACAAACAAATCAAAGAGAAGATCGATTACAATTTTGCATGATAAAGAAAATAAAACCTGGATGAGAGTTGGAGAGGCTGTCTGGGCATGGAAATTACCATAACCCACAGGCGTGACGGGTCTTCCTCCCTAAACCTCCCCATCTCCATCCAGGTAAGAATAAAGCAATAAAATGAAGATATTTATAGCAAAAGTGATACTGGAAACCCGTAAAAAACAATGGTCAAACATGTAACTTGGTCGCTTCAGGCCAACCCCCTCCCCCCATCACATCATAAATTATCTACAAACATTGAAATAATAATCAAACATTAATCATTCATAAATTACAAAATATATGGGATCAATAGGATTATAGATATTCAATGAAGAGCCCCCCCCCTTTCTTTCCCTCTCCCATTCCCCCTCCTTCTCTCGGCCCCCCTCTCTACTCCCTTCTGTTTTCTGTGTCTGCCTCTTTTATTTTCCAGAACAAAAAAAAGCGTCACAATTAAATTCAACCCTTTCCCTGATGGACGATGGCTAGTTATATACTGTGTACAAACAGCCTTGATCGACTTCGGACAGTGGTCCATTCCATCATGGAGGTATAGAATTTCATAAAACAAACGAAACGTAGCTAGTATAGCTAGAGCCGTACTCGCAACGAAATCTCCAAATGGAATCCATGTAGAGCCGTAAAGATGAAGAGGTGAGTAAAACAAACAAGTGGAATGCCTCTGGCCGTCTCACCTGCACCACGCAGTTCAATATAGCAGCAGTGCTGACTTTGAAAACTACTCTAACTCACACAAGATGTTCAGTGATACATGGTTACTCTTATGTCCACTTTTTATGAACTAGACCAATAAACTTACAGAGATATGATGGTTATTCAACAAAAAACCCCAACATGGCCAAAGTTCATTGACCTTACATGACCTTTGACCTTGATCATGTGACCTGAAACTCGCGCAGGATGTTCAGTGATACTTGATTACTCTTATGTCCAAGTTTCATGAATCAGATCCATAAACTTTCAAAGTTATGATGGTAATTCAACAGATACACCCAATTCGGCCAAAGTTCATTGACCTTTGACCTTGGTCATGTGACCTGAAATGCGCACAAGATGTTCAGTGATACTTGATTACTCTAATGTCCAAGTTTAACGAACTAGACCAATAAACTTTCAAAGTTATGATGGTAATTCAACAGATACCCCCATTCGGCCAATGTTCATTGACCCTAAATGACCTTTGACCTTAATCATGAGACCTGAAACTTGCACAAAATGTTCAGTGATGCTTGATTACTGTTATGTCCAAGTTTCATGAATCAGATCCATAAACATTCAAAGTTATGATGGGAATTCAACAGATACCCCCAATTCGGCCAAAGTTCATTGACCCTAAATGACCTTTGACCTTGGTCATGTGACACAAAACTCATGCAGGATGTTCAGTGATACTTGATTACTCTTATGTCCAAGTTTCATGAACTAGGTCCATATATTTTCTAAGTTATGATGACATTTCAAAAACTTAACCTCATGTTAAGATTTTGATGTTGATTCCTCCAACATGGTCTAAGTTCATTGACCCTAAATGACCTTTGACCTTGGTCATGTGACATGAAACTCTAATAGGATGTTCAGTAATACTTGATTAACCTTATGGCCAAGTTTCATGAACTAGGTCCATATACTTTCCAAGTTATGATGTCATTTCAAAAACTTAACCTCAGGTTAAGATTTGATGTTGACGCCGCCGCCGCCGTCGGAAAAGCGGCGCCTATAGTCTCACTCTGCTATGCAGGTGAGACAAAAATGAACGGGTTATCTGCAACAATCGGGGTATATAAGGAGAGACATAAGGTGAAAGAAAATCGATAGTTTCATGTTATAAGACGTAAGAAATGGACAATGTTTATATTTATTTTGTAAGAGGAAGTCATCTGTATTGAAGCCAGGGTTAAAAAATATCTACTAGCTACAGCAATACTATCAATCAATGGATAGAAAGATGAATAGATAGATGAATTTATAGATAGATATGATGAATACACTTTGAATATACATGTAAGATACATGAATGGACGGAAACAAAAGTAATAGATGAATAGAGGCCAAAATGATAGTCAAATCTCAGTGAGAATTAAAGAAATAAGAAATAAGTGAAAGAGAAATCTAGATTAAGAGATCGAGCTGTGCTTCCAGACGTTGTGTGCATCTCTTAATCCAACTTTCCAATGCCCATGATTGCTACGTGATGACGGCCCTTAAAACACATCTCGATCCAATATTCTTTACCTCCTCTTGATGCAACCGATTGAAAATTATTTTTAGTTGAATGATCATCTCCATCCCAAATACTTAAAGGCGTGAAGCATCAAATGACGATTCCAAGGGAAGGTGGATGAAGAGGGGAGGGGAAGGGGAAGGAAAGACCTATCTACATCTATGTATGTATGTATGTATGTATGTATGTAAGGGTGTATGTATGTAAGGGTGTATGTATGTATGTATGTATGTATGTGTGTGTATGTATGTATCTACCTACCTATCTTTTTATCTATCATATATATGTTTATCTATATGTATCTATCTTTGAATCTAGTAATTCATTAAATTATATATTTATTGATTTTATTATTAATATTGCTTCATCACTCGTAGCATAGGAATATTAAATAATGATGATGATTTGATTGCATTTGGGGCCCAACAACTTACGTTTTCTTCAAATTCACCGAATTACTTTAACGACTTGCCGCCAATAATGAACTAGTCATATTTGCACAAAAGACCAAATCAATTTTTCAAGTGGAATATTGCGTGCGCGAAACACATCGGTAAAGACAGATTCAAGGTTTTTGCTAACATACATGTATTCACTCGAACTAACTGGAAAACCGAATGAACACTCTCAATTAATTTCAGGGTAACATAATCAGAGATTCTGTTTTCCAAGATAAGAAATATTGGTCCAATCATAACATTCCTTGGCATGGAATAGTTCAGAAAAAAAATCTCTGATAATGGGGCTGTATAGCTGTAAAAAAAAGGGGTAAAAGATGAAAACATCGATTCCGAAAATCAAGACAAAACTCTGATGAAAATAGTTTACTTCGTAAAAAGTTAAACCATGCAACAAGGCCCTAATATAAGCTATTCATTAAGTTACGAATGATTTTAGAGTCAACGTAACTCAGGAAGTCATTTCTAGATCCAATAACGATGAATGTATGAATATCGATACATATCCTTACAATAAATATCTTCTTTTTTGGTTAAAACATTCAAAATTTGTATGATGATATCACTTTAGATATTAAGAAAAATCACAAAAAAGATAAAAAAGAAAATCACAAAATATATTTTAAAAAGCTGGGATTCATATAATATCACAATCAACCGCATGAATAATAATAACAAAAATAAATTATATTTTATTATTTGAAAGACTTAAAGAACATAGACAAATCACTTTGAATTTTAAGCAACAGGTAAGAGACTACCCCCTCCCCCCAAAAATATAATAATAAGTAAGAATAAAGATTTCTTGATATGAATTGTAATTCTGACACACTTTTTTTCTATTTTGATAAATCGTCAACTCAATAACAGGCAACAGGTTTTTATTTTTAGCAGGGAGTTAGGAGGTTCCAACTCCCTGGTTGTATCATAACAACACATTTACACAGCGACAGAAGTGTTTTCACGTATGCAAGTGGGATGAAAACGGTCATTTATTTTTGAAAGAGACCGTTGCAAATTAATTATGTCTCTAAATTTAGTTAACGACATAATTGTGGTCTTCACAACTGGGAACCTCTGCATATGTGCCTCTCATAAACCTCACCCTCTCTCTCTTGCAAAATAATTCAACTAGCGATGCCTTGTGGGGCAAAGACCATATAAAAACTCAAGCACGTAGGAGCGGTGCCCTATTTCTATACGGCTCACGGCAATTCCGCTTAAAAAAAAACATCTTCCTTTCCGACATTCCTAAAAAAATATACCTCAATACCTCATACCTGTCGCGCGGTTCAAACGAGACGAAGACAAATTAGAATTCAACACAAAGTCACGTGATAGATGGATCATAAAGTTTAATGAATAGTGCATTGATATTGCATTGTCGCTAATTTCGCCATAGTAAACACAGACTGCCTGACTATGATAGGGGACCTGAATTCTTTCGATTCTATAGCAATTTGAGACAATCAAGTCATGCAAGTGGACAATACTTACATCTGGTATTTCCAGAAAAAAAAAATCTTTTACAACCTAGGGGCGTTTCATCCTAATAATTGGTTGTCAGATCTGACAACCTTCCTTGAATTTCATTGGTTGAGAAGATAAAACATCCGACAGGTTCTTTCATTAAAAGCTCCCCAGTGATCTGTTTGAAATGGTATATAGGTAAATAGGAATATCTATCGCTTATAAAGTTTGACTGACTGCTTACCTTTCAAAACGCATGTTAAACTCTATTCAACCTCTAAAACGGTACCGTAAATTCATATCTCGGTTGTATAAAATTTACACACATAGTTTTTGTTCACGCATGGTTGATAATCGTGATAAGGTCATCACCCCGATGTCTTATACAACAAATGCGGTCACGGGCGGAGCAAGATTTCATGAAAGAGAGCACAGAATTTTTAATTTTCGAACAAGCAATAGCAAATATTTTTACCTCGCAAAAGGACAAAAATATATCCAAAGCAGAAAAGGGGAAAACTCTCGAATTGGTAACCTGCAATAATGAATTTCGAGAACAGCAGGCATGCTCCCCCCCCCGATCCGCACCTGAGTGGAGGTCTATATTTCACAGGGGGGGGGGGGAAGTAATGTATGCAAGCCTTGATCTACAAAGGTAAGCTCTTTGAAACCTTCGAATTTTATCCACCACTTCGGGACGAAAGGATTTCTTTCTTTTGTTCCCCCTGTAGAATCCTCTAGTCAGTAGGGCATCTGTGACTCTGTGACTGAACGAGTAGACAGTCCTGTGCTTAGTCAAGTGTTATGCTTCACTTTTGCAAAATTATGTTACTTTCGTACGGAAACGTTATAGTGTTATTTAATTGACGAGAAAGCCAGATATTTTATTTCACCTTCTCGACCAAACAGCCTTATCATGTCGACGTGGCAAAATAAGTTATCTTGCCAAGTCTAGTACTTATGAAAAATTGCCATGCCAACTTATTACGTCATTTTTATCTACTACAAATCTTGCCAAGACATCATATATTTGTTTTATTTTGACGTGTCAAGATAAGCATAATATAGTCATAAGATAAATAATCTCGTCATGTCGAAGAAATGACGCTATCAAATCAACATGGAAAAATAAAATATCTTCCTATCTCGTCAAGAAAATGGCATTTTAAAGTTTCCGTTCTAGTTATCTGGCTCAGAATTGATTTAACCAAGCAGAGGCAAAGGACGAACGTAAAGATCAATATTTTCGACAAAATCGATACAAAATACATCTGCCCATGGGTATTTCCCCTTTACACTGATATCAATGCAAGATATTGTGTGATGCCCAACATATCTCGTAAAAGGAAGCAGGTAAATACTAAAGAGAATGAACTTGTTTCATATCTACTGTAGATAGTACCACGTGATATTTTATGAATTTAAAATGTATCATAATTTTGTTCAAGCATAGTGTGCATTCTCTTAAAAAATGCATGGTAGTTAGAATCAATGCCATGGGGTATTGGCTTATATATTGACGAATGACAGAAAATACACTGAGACATCTTTGTTACAAAATGTGAACTCGTGTACCTAATAGGCCTACAGACTATATACCCAGTTAGGTTGTGTAGTCACGAAAACTATTTAAGTTACATACATGTATCTCTGATATCACATTGCATTACATTTCTTCTTCTTTCATGTATTTTCGCAATAATTATTATGTAGCATGTGATTTATCTTTCCGAAGCGTAGGCCTATGTACCAACAGAGAGACAGGCGTATTTTACCATCAACTTTGCAGACGCTTTTTGGAACGTTGAGAATCTATTGAAAGTGTTCGTTAAATCACAATGGATAGATGAGAGGTCATTGTCGAAAGTTGGTGGACCGGGACAGCACTTTGTCGTAAGATTTCGGACCGGACGAAAAATGGCAATAGATAGCTTTTCCAGAGTCACGGACGCGGTGTTTTGATTCATCGATTTTCGACAAAGGCTGCTTTACATTTCTCTTTTGAATGTCCGGATTTTTTCATCATGTTATTTTGAATTGCTAAATCCATCAAGTTTTTTTAATGAAAAAACTTATATTTTGTATAAGAATATACTGTTATTCACTGGATATAAACTCGATTTATTTAACAAAACTAATCACCAAACTTATCACGATACTCCTTTTTACAAATGCTATACCGGTGACATCCAAGGGGATTTTATGAAAGGGCCTGTCTGGTGCTTTAATCGACATTAAAGGGGAATGAAACCTTTGGAACAAGTAGGCTTGTGTGAAAAGAGAAAAATCAAAGAATAAGAACAAGGAAAGCTTGAGAAAAACCGGACATATAGTGAGAAAGTTATGAGCATTTGAATATTGCAATCACTAATGCTATGGAGATCCTCAGATTGGCAATGCGACAAGGTTTTATGATGTCACATGTGAACAACTTTCCCTTTGATGGACTATGAAATACTCTCAAAATGTCTCTGTTTGCTTTTTTCTAATGGTGATATAAACTCTTTATCCATGATGTATTCTTAAAAAAATCTGTATTATATGCCCTCTTATAGAAAGTATACATGATCTACTGATAGATGTGAAAAAAGAGACAATTCAAGTGAAATATATACTAAAATAATGGGAAGAGTTGTTCACAAGTGACATCACACATCTTTGTCGCATTGCCAAATTGAGGATCTCCATAGCATGAGTGATCACAATATTCAAATGCTCATAACTTTCTCATTATTTGCCCGATTTTTATCAAACTTTCATTTATCTGTTTATTTAATTTTTCTGTTTTCACACATGTCAAGCTGTCTTGTTCCAAATGTTTTATTCTCATTTAACCACAGCAACAGTCAGACACGTGGGATTGTAAGCCAATAAAATTTGTTAGATATGAAAACTTGTCTGATAAAAAAAATGATAAAACGCCCTACTGGGAAGCATCTCAACAATATTTGTCATCAGCAAGTTGTGGTCCTGTGGTCAGAGCATTGGACTCACAATCGCTAGGTTGTGAGTTCGAATCCCCACTCTGCCATTGTCTCCACTTTGACAAAAAGGCCCCTGTCGTCTATAAGGTCAGCCACTATGACTGATTAATCTAGACGTAAAATGTTTCCTAGGTAATTGGTTATATACCAGCTTGGCGTTTACCAGTAAAATGCTGTTCTGCTAAGTTCCTACGGGAGTTACCATAAACAGAAACAGAAGATCTGACAACTATCGTTGGTTGAAATTGGTTGGGAGGCCAAATTGTACGACTGTTACTGTGGTAAGCGCTATAATATAAAACAAAGCTTGTCAAGCATCCAAGTCCTATCAATAAAAAACAAATGTTTGTATTTTTGCGAAAACATGTAACGACTAGGCCTGCTCTATATTATTCACAATACTAACTTGTGTTTATGCATTTTTTTGGTAATCTGTACCACCGTAACTTTCTATAATTCAATCCAATAAATTCAAATCAAGTGCAAAAATAAATAAGATAAACATCGATATACTAGCAAAATAGAAGTTTTATATAAATCTTTCAAATGAGATATTGAAAAAAAAGATCTAGCACGAATACATCATAGATTATTGTGCATACTCATCATTTCTTACTGTGTAAATATACCAGAAAAGTGTATCCATCATTCCCCATTTATCTATAGTTGCATTTACCGCAACTTAAAATGAAGGAGTTTCAAAGCTTGGTTTTTTTTTTACTTGGTTAGTAATTAATTCAAATTTGATTGGAATTCTTTATGCACCCAGTTCAAGTTGAATGTTACGGTAACATCGTGATTACAACAAGATTTTAGGTATGAGAAAACTAAAGATAAAACCGAATCATTGCATTGAAAGAAATTTAAACAGCAATAAGTTCGACCATAGTTCGACATATTTGAACGATTTTCTCTAGGCTTCTGTCTCTGTCACTGTTGTTGACTCAGAATGTATACGAGTCTGACTTCGAGTTGGCAAAACATCGTTATTCGACGTCGCAGTGCTAACGACCGACGAGTTCGAAGAAGTTTGATACACGGATGCGCGTCGAACACTCTCACTCGAGTTCCGGTAACTGGATCGCAGTGATTGCGCGTTTCCACTCTTTGGCCCACAGCATCCGATCTTCGCGAACACCATTTTCTTAAATTCGTCACTGTAACAAGCAAACAATGTTGGATTCACAAGCGCGTTGAACGCGCCCATCAGGTTCGCGATAACGAACAACGAGAAACCGTTGTTTCTCAAGAATCCAAAATAAATATAGTACAGGTTGATGTAGAAGTAGATAGAGTAGCAGAAGCAGTAAGACAGCACAGAACAACCCATTATCCGCAAAATATTTCGCGAAGCTGCACGGTGAAACTTTTGGCGGCTTACGCGCACCGAGTCTCTTCGCATGTATATGGAGTATATTCGATCGTCTGCGGCTGCTGGAGATGGTTTTCTTTGTCTCAGAGAGAACACTATTTTAATGTACAGACCAATTGTTGTGACCAGTGTTGACAGATAGAAGATTGTAAAGACGGTTGCGGTGTAAACGTGCGGCGTGTAAGGATTATCACTAGGTTTGCGGCTTATACAAAAGTTGACCTGGTATGCACTTCTTCCACCATGCATTTCGTACGATTCACTGGCTACCCCTTTTAAGAGGAAGATGTTTCCAAAGTGTGGAATCATCGATATCGACCAAACCAGCACCAGAATAAATCCAGCTCGAGTGTTCGTGGGCGTCGCAAATGCCCTTGTGGTGAGCGGGTGGATGATCATGCAGTAACGGTCGATATTGAGTGCCAACTGTGTCATGATTGAGGCAGTACCGAAAAAGGAGTTGAAGTAAAAAGACATGATGCAAACCCAGGATGTCTTTGGGTTGAAGATTATTTTCGAGACATCGCCAGGCAACAGGAATTGTGCATAGACCATTGGGCACTCGATGAGCACAACCATGAGATCGGAAAAGGCAAGACTGGCGGCATACACGTTGTGAGACGACTTCCGACCGCGGGGCGATCTCGCCATGACAAAGAGCACCAGCGAATTCATGACGACGGCGGCAATGATGATGAACCCAAAAGCAAACATAAAGAACGTGGCAACATGTGGGTAGAACAGAGGATCGCGACATACCTGTCTTACAAGAGGTGTCCCAGGACGGCATGAACTAATGAACGTTGAAGGAATCGTTGTTTTAAAAAGCGTAACTCCGCTTGTACTTGACGGGTGGACCAAAGTTTTGAGGTCAGAATAATTTGAGGTCGGAAACACGTCAGTCTCACTCGATGTGATGTATATTCCGTCCGTAAAATTAATCCAAGTTTCGGTGATGACTTCCGTAAACACTGAAAAATTAACTACATTTTTTCTGTTTGGAACAGGGGGCTCCATTTTCGCGTTCACAGTGTAACATGTTCAAACCACTTCACCATTTTGAGACACAGACGCATCCTCATGCGAGAACAAAAACACTTCTGCTGAATTGCAATCGGATACGAGTGCACTTTTCATCTACTCGTGAAAGATGACTCCTCTCAATCAACTCGCAACTGCAACTCGCGACCCGCCAATCGAATAAGTCCAAATGAGACATATCAGTGTCGTCTGACAGAAAAGTTCGTGACAAGCCAGTCCCGCGGTGCGGCCACTGATCAGTGCAGTCCGATGCACTCCGCCGAAAACGCCAGCCGACACGCGCAAACCAGTTTAATCGCAGTAGAATCGAAGCGAAAATGAACTTTGAATTTTAATGAAAGATTACTCTCTTGCGAAGACATTCCGTATTCTCCCTAAACACGAGCCTATTTTGCCTTCTTTGTTGTCATACACGTATCGAATCATTCAAAAAGAGAGACGCGAGGAAGACGCGGGTTTGAATGAAATAATCTGGTTGGGTGTTGGGAGGGGTTTGGGTGCTCGAATGTAGTGCATAATATTCCAAGCCTTTTCAGTAACACGAGTTGCAACTTTTAAAATTCATATCGTTACAAATCAGATAATACGGCATGGCAAACATAGTGATGATGAACGTACCCTAACGATTTCAAAAGATTTGATTCCTGATGAGATATATGCATAACATTGGGTTTGATAACGTTTGGCCAGATAAATATCTCTTTACAAGTTTCGTAGACAACCTCACATCCGCAATATATTACGAAAATCATTTCTAGACAAGAATCAAATTCCAAGTTTCTTTCGCAAATCATTCATTTCTTCATAAATTTGAAACGTCAATGACGACGTCACGGAAATGAATAAATAAATATGAATCCTTGTCCGATCCGGGGTAGGGGTACTAATATTGGGGTAGGACGTGGTGTGCAGTTGAAAGTGTTAAGGGTAATTTGGCAGAAAAGGACAGGTGCGATCCAAGGGGCACATGCTCCCCCCCCCCTCCCTTTTGAGAAGAAAAATTAAAATGTGTAATGTAAAAATGCCATTGCCAATCTCCCCCCTCCTTTTTGAAATTGAAGACCTTTTTTTTTGCTTGTCCAATTTTTTCGGGTAGGAAATATCCTTAATTTGTGGTTGAAAACCTTTTAGGGGGGCTTGTCAAAATTTTCCTCTGAAAAATTTGCCCCCCCCCCCTTGGAAAATCCTGGATACGCCTCTGGAAAAGGGGAACCACTATTGGGCGATTCCATGCTAGAAAAATCAGCCATATTCGCAACATTTTACAAACTGCCCAAACAAATGAGGGACTCCATTTTTTGTGGTAATAATAAAGTACTACTGGGTAGTCATATAAAAAAAAAGATTGAAACCAACACAAAATATGTTGCTCATGAGTGAACTGGAAGTGAAATTTTGATTGTAGTACGGGAAATACAGCCCATACATTTATACCTTTTATTCACCCAAAATCAGACATTTTTTTGGATATCACTTTTCACATGACTACCTAGTATAACTTTATAGAAAATAAATGAATTTTTATTGCTCAAGCAAACAAATAAACTGGCGTTGTGGCCCAGTGGATTAGTCTTCGGACTTTGAAACAGAGGGTTGTGGGTTCGAATCCTAGCCATGGCGTAATTTCATTCAGCAAGAAACTGATCCACAATGTGCTGCACTCAACCCAGGTGAGGTAAATGGGTACCGGTACGAAGTAATTCCTCAAGATGCTGTGTGTGCTGTGAACGACTAGCTTAGCCGGGTAATATAGGCATGATAGGAGCGCCTTGAGCACCTAACAAGGTGCGCAATATAAATACCCGATATAATTAATAGACTGGGAATTGTTGTTGAAATGACTCGTATGGATTATGGAATCGCTCGCCATATGGATTTTCTCCCAAAGAGACTCATGTCAAACCTCCAGTCTTCTCCTTCCCTCTGCATCCCTCATCTTGTTTTTTCTTACTTTAGACTTCTCCTGTTTCAACTTCGATCTTCTGAACATCCTTGTTCTTCTCCCTCGTATTCATATTCTTAATTAAATTCGTATTCATCTTCTCCTTTTCTTCTTTCCTCTTTTGCCTGCCTTTTCCCTTCTTGTTCTTCCTCTTTTGCCTCTTTCACCTTCGATCTTCTGAACATGCTTGTTCTTACGATCTTCCGTCTTCCCTCCACCTCCTTGCTCCCATTCTCTTCTTCTTCCTCTAAATCATTCCCCCCTCTTCCACTACTTCTCTTCAACAATAATCCTCATCCTCCTCGTTGCCCCCATCCTCCCCCTCTTTTACTTCTTCTTCAACTTCTTATTATTCCTCCTCTCTATCTTCTCTTGAACGATTAACTGGTACGTTAAATTAACCGCGTTTAAGAGCACATGTCAACCTGTCACATTTTCTTCTCAATGGCCCATTAATTTATTCTCACATCATAAACCTTCTTTTCAGACAATATTGATCTGGTAATAATGTTGCAGAAGCTACACATCAGAATACATTCACTCACGTTTTGCAAACAAATTTGATGTGTGCTTTGAGCAGTGACTATTCTTTGCGCCATTTTTCAACAATATTCTACAGTTAGCATGGTAATGTATCCAGTATTGAGAGACGTTGTGTAAACCTAAACTCATTTAAAGATCAGGTCCAGCATAGAATGTATTCTATCTATGATATAAAATCAGACAAAATAATTGAACAAACAAAAGTGGGCGGGGGGGGGGGGGGGGGGGGGGGTGTTGGGGCACTATGAAAAGGGGGCCAGTACACATAACATGGGTAACAAAAAAGCAAGTATATGAGATGTCAAATATATTGCATCAGGAGACATACACCTGGAATAGTCAACCACCTCCAAATACCACCCATCCCTCGAGATATATACACTCGAGGATAATTACCTCTTACGACATTAACCCTCTCAGAAGTAGGATGATTACTAAAACAAGGTGGTTCACAAACTCTGAGTCTCATCTAATTTTGAGACCAATAAAATATGCAGTATGATCCTCTTTCCCATAAACGCCCTCTGACCTTATAAACCTCATGAATATGCATGTGTTGTTTATACCCAAGGATTATTTGCATCATGTGTAAATGCAATTGATACAGAAAGAAATGAGAGCAAATCGAACAAAATGAACAAGACCCCATACCATTTGACCTTTTGACTCCTAGATGATTTTTGACCGATCGTTTTCATAGACACAAAAGTGGTATTACCCCCGGATCACATGTTTCACCTGTGAACATAACTGATGAGGAAATAAATGAGAGCAAGTTTAAAAAAGAAGATATTTTGACCCCTAGATGACCTTTAACTCCATCATCCTCATAAACGCAAATAATGGTTTTACCCAAGGGTCATTTGAACCAAGTGTGATCAAAATTGATGCAGGAATTAAGAAATGAGAGCAAGTTGAAAATTTCAAGGGATGAACACGACCTCAAAACATTTGACCTTTTGACCCCTGATGACCTTTAACCCCATCATCCTCATGGACACACATATGGTATTACTCAAACTCAAAGATCATATTATGTACCAAGTGTGAACATAATTGATGCAGAAATAAGTAAATGAGAGCAAGGTTGAACAAAACTTTCACATTTGTGTAACAGACGAACAAACAAACTACCAAACAGACAGACCAACGGACCAACAGACAGACAGGAAAAGTGGTCGCAAGGTCTCTGCCGGGCTACACAAAAAATAATTGCATGTTATATGATCTTTAGGTATTGTATCCACTCAGCCTGCAAGAATTATAACACAACTCAAAATAAGAACCAAACTTATCATAATCCAAGAGGAACAATTGCTTTTCTACTAATTTCTTACTCAATCACACTCTCTCACTCCTGCTCTAACAGTTTTGATGATATTAATACTTCTTTCATACAGTTTCCTTCATTCATTCTATACTGATCAAATAAACCCCTCAAAAAAAGTTCCACAACTCAAGTTTGAGTGCTAATAAATTTCTTAGTGTGCCATCATAAAAGTGGTATCATTGGAAAGTATGATTATTCCTCTTTACGATCATGTGTCTTTTGTAATGCTAGTGTTATCATGAAATACACAGACATGATAAATAAGCAGCAATGTAAAAAATGAAATGTTGCAAAATTCGTTGCCATGTCATGTTTGAGTTCTGCAACTCAAACTGCAAGTTTGAGTGTTAATAAATTTCTTAATGTGCCATCATCATGTGTAAAAGTGATATTTTTAGAAAGCATGATTATTCTTCTTTACAATCATGTGTCATTTGTAATGCTAGTGTTATCATGAAATACACAGACATAATAATACGCAGCAATGTTAGAAATGAAATGCTGCAAAATGCGTCGTTTCAAATAGCGAATTTCCAATTGTTTTGAGGATGGATCGAGTGCATTCACTGTCACCTGCGTGGTGGAAATTCTATAGAAATGGAGACTCTTGTTAGATATCAATGCATTTTGCAACATTTCACTTCTGACTTTTCTCAATGTTCAGGGTGACTGCATATTCCTTGATTACATAATCATGACAAATGGCATGTCATTGTAAAAAGGAATAATTCAGCCCTCCAATGATACCAGTTTCATCTTTTATACTTCATTAACCAAAAAGAAATCATCCCCCAAAACTGAGTTGCAAAACTTTTTTTGAGGGGTTTATATAATTCTCATTAACAATATACATGTAGCCTCCCACTGACATTGAATTTATAAATATTTCTTGGCAAATATTTTTTTTGGGTATTTTTTGCAAAATTACACTAATTGCTAACTCAACATTCTAATAACTATGAATTTTCTTGACACTTTATATGTTGAATATAGATTTTTAATGCATGGAAGAGCGTTGTATAATTGAAAATGTTTTATTTTAAATCAGGCCTATACTGTTCAATTTCAAGGGGTCTGCGAGAGCATTAGGACATGTAATACTACAACATTTCTTTAGGGTCAGTATTCTCTAAATTGTGGGTGACCAGCAAGAGAAGTGGCAGAATCTCTACTATTCTCATCTTGTGATTCTAATGAATGTAGCTTTATTGTTATGAATGGTACTTGACAACTTCCATACTGAAAATATTTTTTTCTAATTCACTCCTATGAGGCAGAAAATGAATATCTCTTCATGCACTTTTAAAAGTGTCCAACATTCTTTTGTGACGGGCAACATTTCTCCTTTTCTTCCATTTTATTGTATGGACACCATTAGCAGTTACATCCTCAAGAGACTATTTCATCTGATGCTCAACAGCAATGAACAACAGCAATGAACATTGCTCTGGACATTAGATAAAACAATTGAGACACTCAAGAGTGGTGACATTTTTAAAAGAGACCTGTTAGGCCATTATTATTTTTTTTCTTCTTGTTCTCTCTTATCACCTTCTCTCCAAAAATCTATCATATCTTATTTTTCTACTCTCATCTGCGTATCTTTCATCATCTCCATATTCATTAAGATAAAAATCAGACAAAACTCATGATAAAAACAGCCAAGGCTAAGGAATTTTGTTTTTAAATGGTTCAGGAGGAAACCAGCTTAAAGAAAAACTCATATTGTTTTATAGCAGTACATATTTATTCTTCTTATAATTCACTTGCTTATAAGTCATTTATTGTAAAAATCAATTCATGAATTTGAAGAGTTAGGATTACTAAAATGAATGATCAACATGCCCGGGAATAATATTTTCATTATTTGATTTAAATATAGTCCATCAATAAGTTGTTGTAATTGTTTGGTCAGGCAAAACACATAAAAGCCATAATTAAATTGAGACAGTATTCATAACCGTGTTTTTTCTGATAGTTGAAAAGACCAACTATAAAATAGAGAGTGGTAGATAGAAAGTGGGGCGGGGGGGGGGGGATTGGAAAGAGATGTAGAAAAAGAGCGGAGAAGGGGAGGGAGAGAGATGGGGGCGAAGGGAGAAAGGACTTGGATGGGGAGAGGGGGAGAGAAAGAATGGGGTGATTGAGAGAAGGGACTCAGGGAGATCCTCCTTTAGAATTCTACAAGGCACACAATAATAAGTATTAATATAGCACATTAATATGGTTGTTCTTGGGTCACTGGGATTAGAAACCAAGATGTCAAGCCTCGTTGATTGTAATTTGGTTCCTTGGATAATGAACATTATTTAAAGTATATCCCTTGCTTGGGTATTATCTCAATACAGTGTATATGAAAACCTTATTGATTTTTCATAATTGAATCACTGGATATTCCTTTGAATGACCATTTAAACATAAAGATAAGTTCTCATTCAATAGTGAAATCAAATACCATTTCTTAAACATTATCAAATGCATTGCCAACATTTATTTTGTATTGCTGTTCCATCTCTGAAAAAAGTAGGGGTTGAATGAAATAACAAATATACATGTCATCATTCAGGAAATGTGCCAGAACACTAATGTACAGTAACATTCTGAAAACCTCTTGTAATGCTGGTGCTATTACAGTCAACTGGCACAAAAATACTGTTATATGGAGTACCTAGAAATTCCTAATCATCTTCTGATCAGGAACTATGTTGTCACAGAGCGGTCAACATTCTTCCCTTATTATTCACATCAAAACGAATTGAGTCAATTTGTTTGATTTTTATGGCTTGTTTGACCACTTTTATGTTTGAAGTATCAAATCTCAGAAAATAATATTCATTAATTTATTTCAATCCCACTTTGGTCTCACATATGAGAAATGCGGCAGATTGGAGTCACATCCTCGGCTCATATCCGTCGCTTGAAAATATGGGCTATGATCAAATAAAAGTCATTTATTAAGCTCACTTTTTAACCAGCCACTAAACAAATTTGTGGCGGATTATTCAGACTATTCGAAGGCAGTTCTATGACATCATCCTTTCATCAACCTTACAACTCCAACATCATGCAAGATAATGCTCCTCTGCAAGTCAATACTCTACTTAACATGGAACAAACATGGTTTCACAGTGATTTCTGTTCACAATCATATCTTCATTTCTCAAATCCTTTTCAGATAACCTATGCCACTAGTCAAAAGACTGAGTAGAGTTTTTAAGTACGAATTCCACCACAAAGGCGTCTATGCATAGTGGGTTTCCTGCATTCTCAATTAATTTGTCTCTGATAAAATGTGAGCACTGGTCATGAAAAGCCAAACGCGGCTTCCCTGTGTGAAAGACTTGCCTTAACTTTCCTCATCAAATCAATACATGCACTTCACTTTAATAACATGGAACAAAAACCGATGTCTGAGCGATTTCTATTCCCTACTCCATCTTCTTCTCACATATAAACCAATTCAAACAATTCTTGTCACTTTTCACAATAATAAGCAGAGAAATGCTACCCCTACCTACTACCTTGACTTGAGGAAACCAACTTCATCCTCTTCATACCCCCATTTCATTTCATTGTCATGATTCCTGGCTGATGTCTTGAGACTTCTCGTCAGGTTGAGATGGAGTTGCTTCCTTGACCTCGTCTTTTGCCCTAGACTGTCTTCCTTGCCCCGCTCTCCTTGGGGTTGTATCATCTTCCTTAATCTTTGAGGTAGTACTGTCACTGGTTTTCTTTGATTTCTTCAGACCCTAAGGTATCATGATAATAGGAAATTAGTTTAAAAGCTGTGGTGAAAAACACAAACTAGATGGGTTCTCGACTGATACTCTAACTTATGCCTCTGCAATTGCCAGATATATGAAGAATATATTACACACGTAACTTTTAAGCTTTCAAATAATGACCTCTGTGGCTTGCAACCCCAAAATTGCCCTAAATGGGTTCTCGACTGATACTCTAACTTATGCCTCTGCAATTGCCAGATATATGAAGAATATATTACACACGTAACTTTTAAGCTTTCAAATAATGACCTCTGTGGCTTGCAACCCCAAAATTGAAGCAGATCATCATCATTCACATATATACATAAATACATAAACCAAGTTTGAAGTTTATCTGTTGAAAGGTTCTTAGGTTTTCATGATAACAAATTATATTAATAACCTTTGCTTTCATGACCCCCAAACTAATCAGAATACTGTCACTCCTATAAGAATACTTTGCCAAAGTCTGAGGTTGATCTGTTAAACTACTTGATTATCCCCCAAATGACCTGAAAACATAATACCTGTGGCAATCACTTACACGTACATGTACATGTAAAATGGGCTGCGGCATAAAAAAGAACTGTAACAGAATCCAACACAAAGACCACCAAGTTGGTGTTTGCATACTATATATATAAATGATAATCTTGTGCCAAATGATCTGGGTGAATATGAATAACATATGACTCAGTAGTCAATAAAAATCAAGATTTACATGGTAGCTTTCAAAGTGGCAAACTTATAAATCCTATATGTCTTTCCGAAATGTGCCCCTCAATGGTTAAAGAAAGGACACGAACCTACCTCATAATAACCAGTATGATAGCCACTCATATACCAAGACATCAACATAGAATGCAGAGCCTCTTTGTCCATATCTTCAACATCATCCGGCAGAGGGGGATGAGGAGGTGGTGTGGGCGGCATTGAAGGAATCCGCTGGTGTCGGTACAACAAAGCATATTGATTCAATTAAGCAATTGTGCCTTAGTTCGTGTAAAAATTGTGCAATTGTCTAAAACTGAGGGTAAAAGTTCTAAGTTCTGTAAAAGTTGAGCAATGGTGAAAAGATTTGCATTTTCAGAAGCCGTTTTTTTTTTAACATCACATCTTTAAAACTCTCCTCTGCCGAAAAATGGTTTGCTGTAGCAGCTGCCATAACTTGGAATGCTATCCCTCTTTCAATAAGAAATGTTTCCAGTGTTCTTGGCTTCAAATCATCCCTTAAGACATACCTTTTTCCTCAATAATTAATATTTCCCTTTTTATCTTGAATATTGTAGTAATCATTGCAAATATTAAATTGTTTCCTACTTTTGTACACGCTATGGTACTTTTTGTTTTTAGCGCCTCTAAATACCCATTATTATTATTATTTAAAAAGAGAAAGCTGTAAAACCATTAAAACCATTGTTTTGACAGAATCCAAATCCTTTATTAAACATTTATCATAATAATATATAGCATTTAGAGTGCGCCTTCTATCTAGTTTCCTATTTAGAGGCGCAGAGGGAATTATTACACAGAGAGGGGGGTGTTATTTGAAATATGATGAGAAAAGATATGTTTTAAGTTTGGCTTTGAAGGACTCTATAGATTTGGCATTACTGATAAATCAAGATAAAATATAATACCTGAACCTAAGTTCATGATTAAGTTGTGACATACAACTGTAGTACTTTTCCTTGATTTAAAGGGACACTTAAAAAGCAATAAATAAAAGTTGCAGGCTAGCCAACATAGGTATGTGATTGATCATGCCTGTTAATTATTTTGCTGACTTCTTTGCAAGCTATCTGCATTCTGTCAATGTGATTTGTAGAACTAAAGTGATTCTGGAAAACTGATCGCTGCGAAGCGACTGCCACTCACAGGTCCGTCACTGCAAGGATTTCAGCAAACATCTGTTAAGGTTTTACTGCCTTATGAGGAATGTTACCCCCTTTTCTACCCCCATTTTATCCTCCTTTTAAAAGGACATTCTTTATTAAACGGGATTGTAGAAGAACTTTTGGATAAGAGAAAAAGGAAAAATTAGAAAATACCTGTTTACCATTGATTTTCATAGTAAGTTTCTTGCAATGCATTATTTTAAATAAATAAATATATAGGTTTTAAAATGAATGTACATGTACTTACTGGGGGTGTTTGAGAAGCAGGATGTGGTGAAGTTCCTCCCCAACCAGGCATCATCTAAAAAATAAAGAGACATTGGTCAATTCTAACCTCGGTGTTGGTGTTTTTCATAGAAGCAAAATTCAGATTGCTGTACCCAGCTTAAACACCTCATGTTATTTTCCAATTGACCCAAACCATGTAATTAATAGTTCAACTTCTAGCATGATTAGTCCCTGGACAGGGCTGTTTTTTAAGTGCAGTGATGTACAGATGTCAAATCTAGGAGATGTTAGGTGATTTTGAGTTTGGTGTTAGAATTGGTGTTTATGTAGAACCACAATGTAGCTGGTCATCTTTCGCTTGAACGCATCATGTGAGTTTACATAAATAATCCAACTCACATCACTGATTTTAAATTTGGTGATGTGTTGTATGTACAAATTTATCCTACCACCAACACTGAAGTGGGAATGTAAAATTTCTAATAGTTAAATTTGACTTTTTTTATAAGATTGAAATGCTTCTTATTGACAAAATCTGATAGCAAGTTTATCATCTGTCAAATTTGATTAACATTTCAGGAAATTGATCCCCACTTTGTTGATATATCAGGGAAAAGATCCTATATTAAGCAATACCATTTATATGTAATCAAGAACCAACCTAAACTTATCAGTAATTCCAATGTGGAAAATTTACTCTTGATTCTAGTCAACATGAAATGAGATGAAAAAATTGGTATTTATCATCTGCTCCACTTACTACTTAATTTATATTGTAGTATAAAAATATATTAGAAAAGTATTAGTAATTTCTTCAATGCGGAACTTTGACCCTTGGTCTCAGGATTCATGGTCTCACCTGTGTAGTTGCTGGGGATCCCCATGGAGCAAAGGGCAACGGTGACATCATCGGAGGTGGTGGTGGCATCGGAGGTGGGGGTCCTGGATGGGGTGGATACCATGTCCCGCCGTAGGGATTTGGGTAGCCAAGGGGTTGAGGCATGCTTGCTGGATGTGGTGGTGGAACATGTGGCGGGTGTGGTGGGTAAGGATGGTGGGAACGTTTCCTGGGGCCAGCACCACTTCCACTGGGGTGCAGGGGGCTCTGACTGTGGTCTGTCCACTCCATGGAATCATACCCATTCTGTACAGGAACAAAATGACAGGAAAACAGTAAAGATATTAGTTTGCTATGCTTGAAAAGGATCTGAATTTGCAGACTACAGGCTCTGACCTGGATTTCCAATCAGCGTCTCAGCCTGCAGTAAGTAGATATGGGGGTAATTCATGAATTCATTGCATTCTGTAAATCATTCTGTAGTCTCATCACCTGTATATTGAAAACATATTCACCACTTCTTTGTTCAAAAACAAAATTTATCTCATGACGCCAATCACAGCAATTATACATTAAAATACTAAAATGTAATCAGAAACAAAAAGAACAAGTACTGTGCACATTGGTCAACATGGTATTGGGGAAAATTTCTACATGCTAGATTGGAAATATAGCTTATCTTACAGAAAAAATAACCTGAACACTCAACTAAAATCTTTAAAAAGGAAAAACATCACCATGGGCACAAGTCAGATATGAATGTCATTTCTAGATTAAATAAATGGATAACGTCCAACCATTGGAATAAAACAACAGGAACCATTGTCTACCCCAATGAAATTGAATTACCGCAGAAACATACCTCAAGCTCTGCTTTTGAGTTTACAGAGGCCTCCGCCTCGGATTCCGTGAAAAGATCAGAGAGCCTCTTCTCTTCCTCGTTCCCATAGCCAGAGTATCTAACGATGCAAGACGATTTCTTATTGTTGATGCTCGTTACCATGGCACTGTACACCATGTCATCCTCTGTGAATACAGATTTACAGCGATCCCCAACTTTCCATCTCTGAAAGGTAGACAGGTCAAGTTTGAATGGAAACTACAATTACAAAGAAACTTCTCCAGCAAGAAAAAGGCCTACATTTAACACTAAAAACATATATCAAATTTGTGTTGTATTTTTTTTAATCAACAATGGAAGATAGGCAGGTTGATTTCGGCCCTTTATTGAATATGATATTGAGTAGTTCTTGCAAACAGAGTTTTCAAAAAAATTTGATCTTCTACGTCAAGTCAGATATAATAAACATTCATATTTTCAATGTCTTTGAATAATGTCTTTTTTATTCCAGAGGGTCATCCAAACAAAGAACTAGGCAGAGTCATCGTAATCAGAATGGTGGAAGACAGTAATGGAGGGCCATAGTTATGATATAATGAAAACTACAAAAATCCAGAGGCAGGGCTGGGGGCAAGGATGACCAAGATTATGCTCAAGGTATGTCTGCTTCTGCCATTTGCAATAAAAAATTAAAGATATTGAATGAGATGCATTACATGTACATTAAATACATTGGCATCGATTCTTAACCATGACTAAGTCACAACTGTCTGCAGAAAGACTGATGCTTGTAGATCATGTATTAGGAATCAAGAAAATTGTGAAATCTAGAGAACCAACTAAATGTACAAATATCATGCAAAAATTTACCGTTTGTGCTGGTATAAAGTTCTTCTTCTTCTTGTTCTTCTTCCCTCCTCTCTTTTTCTTAGGTTTGTTTTTTCCGTCCTTCTCACTTCCATCATCAGTCATACCCTATATTAATATAAACAATGATATATAAACAAGTTGAATGCCTCTGGCCCTCTCACCTGCATCACGCAGTTCAATATAACAGCAGTGCTGACTTTGAAAACTACTCTAACTCGCACAAGATGTTCAGTGATACATGGTTACTCTTATGTCCACTTTTTATGAACTAGACCAATAAACTTACAGAGATATGATGGTTATTCAACAAAAAAAACCCAACATGGTCAAAGTTCACTGACCTTACATGACCTTTGACCTTGATCATGTGACCTGAAACTCACACAGGATGTTCAGTGATACTTGATTACTCTTATGTCCAAGTTTCATGAATCAGATCCATAAACTTTCAAAGTTATGATGGTAATTCAACAGATACACCCAATTCGGCCAAAGTTCATTGACCTTTGACCTTGGTCATGTGACCTGAAATGCGCACAGGATGTTCAGTGATACTTGATTACTCTAATGTCCAAGTTTAACGTACTAGACCAATAAACTTTCAAAGTTATGATGGTAATTCAACAGATTCCCCCAATTTGGCCAAAGTTCATTGACCCTAAATGACCTTTGACCTTAATCATGAGACCTGAAACTTGCACAAAATGTTCAGTGATGCTTGATTACTATTATGTCCAAGTTTCATGAATCAGATCCATAAACTTTCAAAGTTATAATGGGAATTCAACAGATTGACCCTAAATGACCTTTGACCTTGGTCATGTGACATAAAACTCATGCAGGATGTTCAGTGATACTTGATTAACCTTATGTCCAAGTTTCATGAACTAGGTCTATATATTTTCTAAGATATGATGACATTTCAAAAACTTAACCTCAGGTTAAGATTTTGATGTTGATTCCTCCAACATGGTCTAAGTTCATTGCTAAATGACCTTTGACCTTGGTCATGTGACATGAAACTCTAATAGGATGTTCAGTAATACTTGATTAACCTTATGCCCAAGTTTCATGAACTAGGTCCATATACTTTCTAAGTTATGATGTCATTTCAAAAACTTAACCTCAGGTTAAGATTTGATGTTGACGCCGCCACCGTCGGAAAAGCGGCGCCTATAGTCTCACTCTGCTATTAGTGTGGTACGGTATGTCACTGACACAGCTCCCGTAGGACTAGCGTGCCAAAATTGATTTTTTGGTTGTTTTGGCTTCAGAAGGGTCCCCTTAGACCAAAAACGATGGGGTTCAAATTTTCAGACCCCTCCTTCCCTTTGTGGGGGGTCCTTTTTGGCGCCATATTGGCCTGTAAAAAGCCCAATAGGATAATCCATTGTTTTCAACCTTATTTCTCACTTTTCTTCGCCAATTATATTTTTAAGTTGTCTGAGGTGTATGAGAATGAATATTTGATGATGTTGTGATGTCAATGTTTTTTAACTTTTACCATATGGGGGCGGACTTTACGAAAAATGCCCCAAAATTGTAAAAAATTGCCCCCAAAATATTATTTTTCCCTTTTTTGGCACTAAAATTAGGACAAAAGGATTACAAAATGAAATGAATATGTCTTGTTATACAATCCAACAACAGAGGAATATATCACATGTAATGGTTATCATTATTTTTGGTCAATTGATGTAAAAATCATCCCCATTTCAGGATTTTATGCAATGAAAACCTTACTACAACACTAGAGGGCGCCATAACTTATGATAAGCACTTCCCTAAAAAAACAAATTCTAGGCACTGTAATTTTATCAATAAATTTGAAAGCTGACACATTTCAAGAGCAATTATTTCCAATGTCGATTCATAGTATGGGCATCTAATTCATTTTGATTCTACCCCCCCCCCCCCGGGGAAATGGCTGCCTTAGGCTAAAAATAAAAAAAATCCTGGATTCTTTATTTTTGTTACTTAAGTGACCTTAATTTGGTTTCTATTCAAAGATTTTTAAGGGTAAAGAAGTAAATCGGGAAAAGTTACAAGGACCCAGAAATCCAAGATGGCTTCCAAAAATGGAGTTTAAAATGGCTGTTGATACTTTAAATTGACATAGCACATTTTATATGAGATAGATGGAATTGGTGTCTAGACCATGGTTTCAACGATCAAAATTGGGACAAGAATACCGTTTCCTTTTTTTTTATTTATTTAACTTTTGGAGGCCATCTTGCACTCAACATACCGAGAGAGTCGGTGGTCCGGTATGTTAAAAAATCCAAGATGGCTTCCAAAAATGGAGTTTGAAATTGCTGTTGCTGCTTGAAAAACCGATATAGTTTGTTCAATATCCGGGAATATGAATGTGACTACCATGGAAAAGTGAGTCTAATAATACATTAGAATAAGTTACAAGGAGAGTCGTTGGTCGAGTATGTTAAACAATAGAGTATAAAATAGCCACTGTTATTTACAAGTGGACATGTAATATCCATCAAGAATATGGTTTGATGTCTAAACCATGATTTTTAAGTCAGAAAATTAGTTACAACCGTTCGAGTGTTGTGGCCCAGTGGATTGGTCTTTTGACTTTGAAAGGGTCGTGGGTTCGAATCCCAGCCATGGCATAGTTTCATTCTGCAAGAAATTTATCAACATTGTGCTGCACTCAACCCAGGTGAGGTAAATGGGTACCCGGTAGGAAGAAATTCCCTGAATGCGCAAAGAAATTCCTTGAATATGGTTTGATGTCTAAACCATGATTTAGACAAGAATATGGTTTGATGTCTAAACCATGATTTTTAAGTCAGAAAATTAGTTACAACCGTTCGAGTGTTGTGGCCCAGTTGATTGGTCTTTTGACTAAATATGGTTTGATGTCTCGTATTTTTCATAATGTAAACCATGATTTTTAAAGTCAGAAAATTAGTTACAACCGTTCGAGTGTTGTGGCCCAGTGGATTGGTCTTTTGACTTTGAAAGGGTCGTGGGTTCGAATCCCAGCCATGGCATAGTTTCATTCTGCAAGAAATTTATCAACATTGTGCTGCACTCAACCCAGGTGAGGTAAATGGGTACCCGGTAGGAAGAAATTCCCTGAATGCGCAAAGAAATTCCTTGAATGCTAGAGCGCCTAGGCAGCCCACCTAAGGCAGGGGTAATAATAATGGCAAGGCCCGCTGGGAGAACAGTTTTTAGAACTGAAGTGGCTTCCCTATGTAAATATACCTATATTATTAATATCATATCATAACAAGGACAGTCATTGGTCTATGTCGGAAAATCCAAGATGGCGTGAAGAAATCTGAGTCTAAAGTGAATGCTGTTACTTTAAAATGGACATAGTTCATTTAAAATTCACCAAGGACATATAATTTTGGTGTCCACTCAATGGTTTCATGATAATAATGATACTTTCGACTAGTTACAAAGATATGCACTTGTCCATTTTGCCTAAAAATCCAAGAAAGTTTTCAAAATGGCATCTAAAATGATTCCTAAAACTCATTAATGATGGTCAGAGTTCATACAATATTAATATGTGAGGAATAATTTGGATGTCTACATGGTGGTATAAAGGGTCAGATAATACATTCAACAAATAACAAGGATATTTAGTTTTCCATATTGTCTAAAATCCATGGTAGATTAAAAAAAAATCATCAAATGGGTTCTATTACAAACTCACGAATCAATGATAACTTATCCCATACATTTAAGTGTAGGCACCAAAATATTTCTCACAGGTTGGTATTGTTTGAATAATGTCTCCACTTTTAAGTAACAATAGTCATTTTGGAACCAATTTTTAAAAGCCAACTTGGATTTTAAGGCAAAATGGATAACTGCATAGTCATTGTAGCCAGTCCTTAATAAATATTTTTAATTTCAACTCTTGACTCTAGTGTAGACACCAAAATAATATCCCCAGGTGTATGTTTAATGTTCTACGTCCACTTTTAAGTAATAGCAGTCATTTAAGTAATCTTGGATTTTTGATAAACTTGACATCCGACTGTTCTTTCAACTTGAAACAATACTTGATCCTTTAAACTCTAGTGTAGACACCAAAATCAAATCCACAATGTGCATTTCTAATGAAATAGGTCTACTTTTAAGAACCACAGTCAATTTAGACCCTGCATTTTGGAGGCCATATCGCATTTTTTTTACATACCAGACCACTGACAGCCCTTATTTACTTATCCAAATGTCTTATTTGACCCTTGAAACCATTGGTTTAAACACCAAACTGGGGGCCGTTTCATAAAGCTGTTCGTAAGTTAAGAGTGACTTTAAGAACGACTGGTGATCCTTTCTTACGCGGTAAACCATCGCCTATGGTGTATACCATTTACCAAAAGAAAGGATCACCAGTCGTTCTTAAAGTCGTTCTTATCTTACGAACAGCTTTATGAAACACCCACCTGATATCCCCCAGGCCGATATGAAATGAACTATGTCCGCTTTAACTATCAGCAGCCATTTTAAGATAATTTTTTGGAATTCATCTTTGATTTTTGTACATACCAGACCACTGTCTGTCCTTGTAACTTATCCTTATACAGTGCGTCCCAGAATAAACGAAACCGAGATTTAGCGATCATTTTTCATAACTTAATCATAAATAGAATAGACAAATGACCTATCAATTTAAAGCTGAGAATCTCCTCTTTCATCTGATATTACTTAGGTTATTTCTCATTCACGCATGAGTGAGCAAAAACAATTTGAAGAAAGGATACCAAAAACTCATTTGGCGGGGGGTATCTGGGTTTCAAAAAGAAAACCACATTTCTGAAAAGTTCAATATCTGCTCTTTAATTTGGTGCCTAAATTACAGAAAATGGTCAAGAAATAAAAAAGTTCTGGTCATTTGAAATAAGGCTTGTATTTCCATAATTTCATGAGATAAATGTGTTTCCACCGGTTTCTCACAGAAGCTTTCGTATGGTGAACAAAAGATTTAATGCATGGCTGATCGTCAACAAAACAGAGTGTCGAGAGAGTTTGAAAGCCAGCCTGGAGAACCTCTTCATTTTATGAAATTATTGAAATTCAAGCCTTATTTCAAATGACCAGAACTTTTTTATTTCTTGACCATTTTCTGTAATTTAGGTATCAAATTAAAGAGGAGATATTGAACTTTTCAGAAATGTGGTTTTCTTTTTTAAACCCAGATACCCCCCGCCAAATGAGTTTTTGGTATCTTTTTTTCAAATTGTTTTTGCTCACTCATGCATGAATGAGAAATAATCTTAGTAACATCAGCCTTTTTGATGACATCTTATATTTTCCAGGTATCCTGAGGTCCTTATTCACTCTATCCTGTGTCAACAAATTATTTTAACTCCTAGACCATGGAGTATGAAACTAATTAGGATTCTACATGTAGGGTGGATAATGAGTGAGTCGTATTCATTAATTTTAAGTGAATGGTGGCCATCTTGGATACTATCTTGAAAATAACCACTTTCCCTGATGCAGATTTTAGTATATTATTCCTGAGGTCAATTAGTACTAAAAACTGTTGAAAAACAATGTAAGTTCGAAAGTTCTCTAAACATCACATGTTATTTCAATATATAATAATAATGATGTGGGGGGGGGGGGGTAAAAAAATATATTTATGTGTTTCTTTCTGTCTATCAGTAATTGGAAATTCGCCGAGAAGTATATAATTGACAATTCGAATTGAAGTCCTTTAATCGTAAATTGTACTCTAGAACGAGTGGCCGAATGGTGAAAGTTGTATGCCAGTCAGTTGGGGGGGAGTAGGGGATATGGTTGGTAGGATGCTCGTCTAACTTGAAGCCTTCAGATATAGGCATTCTAGCTGTCTAGGGATGATAAAATACCATGAAACAATTCATTTTTTAACCGGGCGCAAAATTACTAATACTCCTGATTTTAGTGGGTCTTGTTATAGGTGACCACCCCCCCCCCCCCACCTCAGGCAGTGGGTGAGGGTGGGGAAAATTGGAACCCTACCATTTCCTGATAGATTGGACCCAAGTGAATAAAAAACAAAAACAAAAACAATTTCGGCACAAAAATCCTGCAGGAGCTGTGTCATGATATACTGTACCACACTAATATCATCATAAGTTATGGCGCCCTCTAGTGTTGTATTCAGGTTTTCACTGCATAAAATCCTGAAATGGGGGTGACTTTTACATTAATTTACCAAGAATAATCATATAAATTACATGTGATGTATTCCTCTGTTATTGGACTGTACAACAAGACATATGCACTTCATTTTGTAATCCTTTTGTCCCAATTCTAGTGCCAAAAAGGGGGAAAATTATATTTTTGGGGTAATATTTTACAATTTTGGGGCATTTTTTCGCAAAATCCGCCCCCTTATGGCAAAGTAAAAAAATATTGACATCACAACATCATCAAATATTCATTCTTGTACACCTCAGACAACTTAAAAATATAATTGGCGAAGAAAAGTGAGAAATAACGTTAAAAACAATGGATTATCCTATTGGGCTTTGTACAGGCCAATATGGCGCCAAAAAGGACCCCCCACAAAGGGAAGGAGGGGTCTGAAAATTTGAACCCCATCGTTTTTGGTCTAAGGGGACCCTATTGAAGCCAAAACAACCAAAAAATCAATTTTGGCACGCTAGTCCTACGGGATGACACACCGTACCGCACTAGGCTTGTCTACGAAAAAAGTGTCCTCTCTGTAGTTGGCACGAAAGTCGTTTTGCTATGGAAAGAGAAAAACACTAGAGAGTGGAAAAGCTTCACTGAGTGAGTCTAGCAACATCATCTACTTACTATTTCATTCCCTTCTTCTTGAAGCAACTGGCAACTTCCATTATAAACCACGTATAATTAATAACTGTTGCCTGATGTTAATTAACAATACTCCTGTTTTTTCTACACTCCAACCAGAAGCTACTTATAACTCACCTTGAATTATTACGATATATATTTGTTCATTTAAAACATGAACGCTCTTCATAATTATGTTTGTCACTATGTCAACGATCGTTAATCTGTTTAAATACTACAGTGTAATAATTTTGAGTGCTTATAATGCATTTTGTTTGTGTATAATATAGACATATTAACATTCTGATAGCATAGATACTTTTTTTCTATCTGATGTTATTAACATAAACATTCTGATCTCTTTTTTGGCCAGAAATAACTCATGTCTCTAACAATGGCTGTACAATTACAATCTATATATGCTTTTGGAACATTTCTTCTGGAGTGAAAGGTTCAATCCTATTGATATTTTAGCTATTCAACTCCTGTGGTTAAATTCGCAATGCTTGCCGATACATTTTCTTGAATACCGATCATTGGGTTTCTTGTTTTTGGGCTTGTCATCTTTTCTATATGAGGCTATTTACCACATGTAACATTTACTCACAAAATTATGTAATTCATATACATGTTATTTGAGTATATATTGCATTTTCTATATGCAATATTGCATGATTTGTCGATAGCAGGAGATAGGTCTTCTTGCCGAAATTGTTCGGCTCTTGAAGTTGTCTTGCTCACAGATAAGCCTTGCTTGCCGAAATTCTTCAGCTCGCCAAGTTATCTTGTTTGGCTCTCTTAGCCTGTCATGCTCACTGTTTACGCATCTCCCTTTTTTCTTTTTCTTATACCAATTATAGCTATATCACATAAAGATGTTCATACGAAAGTAAAATATTTACTATTTTGACTTAATTGAGAAGCTTTTAGGATTTTGTACTTGCATGATTCTCAACTAGTTTCTTAGATTTCTGTGTTTCAATTTTCTTTTTGACCGTACCTATACTTATACAATAATTTGGCTGCAAATCTGTTGATTTATTTGCAATACAATGCTCAGGACAACATTTTCTGTGCATGAATTGTTAATATTGAATTTATCTAAATATATTTTTATTACTTTGGATGTTTCATCCAACATTATTGCCGTTTTTTCATGGCTTTACATGTATTTGGTATTATTGTTCAGTCAGTGCGTCTTACAATGTATTTTCTCTCTACATGTATTTTGTGTCTTAATGAAATTGCCATTCTTATTACTTCTTGGTTTGAAATCAATTCAATTCTACAGCATTTATATGTTAATCACTTTTTATAGCATTTCATTGTATTGTTACTGCCTTACACAGTCTTTTCTTCTTGATGGTTGCTCAACAGTATTAAAGAGTTCGTCTTTTGATAGTCAATTTCAATCACCTCCACACATTCCTTTCTACATTTATTTCATTGTATATGGGTAATGAGTACATTGACGTAAATGACCGTGGTGATCTCCCACGGTATTTAAACCTCCAAACACCTGATCTTTTATTTGACTTAGATTCCAACGATGTACCCTTACACAAATTATTGTCCAGATACTTTTCAGTTGACAACATCATCAGTAACTCATTGAAATCAAAGGACGAACTCTTTCTCATGCACCATAATGTGAGAAGTCTCAATAAGAATGTGGATCACTTTCATTCTCTTATTCACCATCTCCATTATGGTTGCTGTGTTGTTGGTTTATCTGAGACCTGGTTGAATGATTTTCAATACTCTCTTGTTTCTGTTGATGGGTTTACCTTTTATTCTAATAACAGAGAACATAAAAGAGGGGGAGGGGTCGGGTTTTACGTGTCTAATAATTTAAATGTCAGAGAACTAAAAGAGCTAAATGAAATGTCTGATTTTATTGAATGTATTTTTATTCAAATTGAAATGCCTGACAAGAAGAAAATGGTTGTTGGCGAAATATACAGGCCTCCAAAAGGTAACACTCAAGATTTTTTGGATTGTCTTCAAAACTTACTGTCATCTCCTGTTCTTTACAACAAGAATGTCTTTCTTATGGGCGACTTCAATCTAGACTTATTGCATTGTAACACTGTTTCTTCTTGCCAGGAGTTTCTTAATGTCATGTTATCTAGCTCTTTTATACCCTCAATTACCAAACCAACTAGAATTACAGACTCGTCGTCAACTTTGATAGACAATATTTTTGTAAATAGTTTATCTAGTACGTCATCTGGCATTTTGGTGTCTGATTTGTCAGACCATTTCCCAATTTTTGTTGAGGTGTTTTTCGGCAGAGATAAAAATAAATCTGCATCAATTAGTGTTCGAGACATATCAGAAGAAAATTTAAATAGATTTAGGGAGAGATTAAATGAGATCGACTGGAATGTAATCTATAACATTCAAGACCCGGATATTTGTTTTGACAAATTCTTGGATCTTTTTATGTCTACTTATAATGCTACAATCCCCCTTAAGAAGTTTTCCCGCTCCACATATAAAAAGACACCGAGACTCCCCTGGATCTCTCAATCTCTCCTTAAGTCTATCAACCGTAAAAACAATTTATTTTGCAAATACAAGAAACTGCCTGGTAATGATAAACTTAAAAGGAAATATATTCGATATCGTAATGTACTGACAACTTCCCTACGTCTCGCCAAAAAAATGTATTTTTCTGATCAATTCAACAAGTACAAGAACGATATTTCGAGTACGTGGAGGGTGATAAACAAGGTCCTACGATCAAACAAAAAGTCCGAACCAACAAAAGAAATTTCACACAACGGGAGAATTATTCAAGATCCTACTGAAATAGCCGAGTTGTACAACGATTACTTTGTTCACATTGGTACTAATCTCTCAGGGAATATCCCTGAATCTGATAGAGAATTTACATCGTTTTTAAAGAATCCTAATCCGCAATCTATTTTCCTTACCCCTATAGTCGAATACGAAGTTAAAGATATTGTAAATAATTTAAAATGCAATAAGAGTCCTGGTGGTGATGGAATAACAAATTTTCTTTTGAAAAGGGTAATTAATGAAATACTCTCACCTTTGACATATATTTTTAATCTATCATTAGTAAATGGAGTTGTTCCTTGCAATATGAAAGTAGCAAAAGTTATACCTGTTTACAAAAAAGATGATAAACGAGAAGTTTGCAACTATCGTCCAATTTCACTTCTCACTTCCCTTTCAAAGTTATTAGAAAAGATAGTATACTCACGCTTAATCAAATTTTTAACCGACTGTCAAATATTAAGTGACTCTCAGTTTGGTTTCAGGAAAAAACATTCAACCGTTCATGCCTTACTTTCTTTTATTGACAAGGTGGCATGTGCTGTCGATAAGTCATTACATACTGTTGGTATATTCCTGGACCTTTCAAAGGCCTTCGACACGATCAATCATGATATATTGTTATATAAATTATCACATTATGGTATTCGTGGGAAGGCCTTGGACTGGTTCAGGAGCTACCTCAGTTCTCGTAAACAATTTGTTTCTTATACAGGTATAAATTCTAGTTTGAAATCAATATCTTGCGGAGTACCACAAGGATCACTCCTTGGTCCCTTACTTTTTATTCTTTACATTAATGATTTTAAGAATTCTTCCAATATTTTGTCATTTATTTTGTTTGCTGATGATTCTAATCTTTTTCTGTCTCATCGTGACCCACATACGCTACTTAATACTTTGAATACAGAACTTCTATCAGTTCAGTCTTGGATTAGAGCTAACAAGTTGTCACTTAATGTTAAGAAAACTAATTTTATGATTTTTAGTAATTCTCTCAAAAGTTTACCTGGTCAAGTAGTCATGGATAATGTAAATTTATTACAGGTTGATTCCACCAAATTTCTTGGGCTCTATATTGATCATGATTTGTCTTGGAAGTGTCACATTAATTACTTGAGTAAATTGACTTCTAGGAGTATTGGTATTTTAAGCAAGCTAAAATTCTTTTTCCCTGATTATATACTATTAAACTTATATATGACTCTCATTTCATCACGATTAAATTATGGTATATTGGCTTGGGGTAATACAAACAAGACTGTATTAGAAATGTTATTCAAACTACAAAAGCGGGCAATTAGGGTAGTTAACCAATCTGACTTTTATGCACACACAAATCCATTATTAATAAAAAACAAAATCCTGAAAATTCATGATCTTTACGAATTTCATTTGGGTACATTCATGTTTCAACTCTCAAAAGATGATTTACCGGAAATTTTTTCTTCCTTGTTTCAAAGAAACAACCTTATCCATTCTTACCCTACCCGCCAAAGGGACTCATTTCACCTTCCACGTACTCGTACGTTATTTGCTCAAAGAACAATTGTATTCGAAGGACCAAGGCTTTGGAATAATCTTCCAATCGAAATAACTAGCTGTTTATCTTTAAGTATGTTTAAATGTAAACTGAAATCATTTCTTTTGTCCAGTTATGGACACCGTTAAGACGCACTGGCTGAATATATGTAATATATTTGATTTGTACCTTTTTAAAGGTATAATGTGGTATATATTTTTTTTCATTCTTCGCTCATCCCCCTCCTATATTTCACATTGTTCACTTTTCCTCTTATTCTTTACCCCTTGATTTTGTGCTAATGTTTGGCTTTTCCTTTGTAGTATAATGATTCTTTAGTGTCCGATCTCCTTACGAACTTCATAATTACTTTAAGGAACCTGCAGACACTACAAGCTCTGCTTTTCATGCAGGTTCCTTCATATTTCACTTTATTTACTGCCATTATCTTTGTATTTTTCTATGTAACCAAATGTATTTCTTGTATTATGTTATTATTTTGTTATCTTGTGAAGTATGAAAATAAATTCAATTCAATTCAATATGCAGGTGAGACAAAAATGGAAATTATCAAAAATGAAATATCACACACTTATAGATGATTAAAACAATAATTGGGGATTCTATTGATTACATGCTTTGCCTTTCAGGCAATTAAATACTTTGCCTTTCAATCATTATATATTATATGTTATCAAGCAATTCACACATTAGAGTCAATCATTCTTGAGCTATTTGGGGGAAGAGATTGTAATTTACAGACACTACCCTGGAAATACCATTTGGGATATGGGCTCTACCAATTAAACCATCCTATTGAATTGAATCACTTTACCTAACCATAATAACCCAGTTACTTATTAGGGGCTGTAAGAGACATACATGTACATTGTGCGTGCATATCTTTGCGGTTTAATTATCAACAAATGCAATTCCTCCAATTTCTAAGAAATAATAGTCCAGTCAGTCGATTTGTGAAATCATTGGCAATGGCGAGAAGAATAAATATATGACTAGATCTATACAATAATAATTTCTGTTATTTCATTCACTACCAAACAGGGTTACCAAACTCATCAATCCCAAATGAAATATCCGCCTTTTTTCATTAAAGAGACTGTAGAATTATTATAAATTTTTTTCTTATGAAACAGAACACTCAACCTCATATAACGTTATTTGTTTGAATATGGAGCACAATGAAAGTTTAGCACCTACCTTAACACAACTAATGGCTTTATCATAGGCTTTAATCAGAGCAGAATCATCCCACAGGTCTGAGTCATTGTCACTCTGCAACAAACAAAAATGGACAAAATAAAGTACAGAACTTTATCATACATGTACACCATCTGAATTCTGAACCATCATATGCGATTCCAATTTCAGAGAAAATAAACTTCAAAGTTTACTATAATATGGACTTTTGTCCTAAACCTTACAAAATATTTATTGCTAGAAAATTATATGGTAGGAAATACCAAGCAAGACAAGTGCTTCACATTGATGTCTGTATTTTCACACAGAACCGTGAAATAGAAAACAGGGGCAGCGGAATGGTTTTCAAAGTGGGGGGCAATGCTAAAAATCACAATCATATGTTAATTTTCACATTTTTGTACACGGTTTTTGAAAAAGCTGCACATAAAATCACAATCCTATGGTCATATTTTTACGTTTATGTTTGGAAAAAGGTAGGGGATGAAGTACCCCCCCCCCATCCGCAGCCATACCCTAAAATGTTTTATCCTTGTCACATTGCATCGGGAAACTGTCCCCATCCCCATGTTGAACGAGCACGATTTTATTTTGTGAGGGGACGGTATCATGAGTATGATATGCTGTTGGAGCTATCCCCACTGCGTGCCAAACGAACTGTGTATCCCATAGCATAGGGATTGTGTCACGAGTATACTATACTGTTGAAACTGTCCCCACCGCCGTGAAAATCAAACTTGATTTCCCATTGAGTGGGGACTGTATCACGAGTATATAATAGGGAGAGAACCCTAGTGTATATACAGTGTGTTTCATTTGTGTGTGTGTTATCATTTTGCTACAGAGCTGTGCGAGAGTTGGGGACTGTGTTCTGGAGAAAGGACGTGATTTTCATGCGTTCTGGTAGGTGTGATTCTAATAATCCCCACTTTTGGATTTGGGGACTATATCATGATCATGCCTAAATTTCACTAGCTAGTAAACTGTCTTTATCTACTCGTGAAAATGGGAAACAGCATAGCTGGAGGTAGACAGCTGGTAGCCATCTGTTTCGAGGAGTTTTTGAACGTTTTTTTTTAAATTTCTCCTCGTACACAGACGGCTCGCTATTGTGCAGCCACCAATGCAAAATCCCCCTGTCGGGGCTCTTCAATTTTTGTCTTTAATGAATAAAATTTTTGAAAATGCGACCAAAATGCAAATTAATATTCCCTCTTGGCATTAATTGACAAAAAACAGAGAAAAATCAAGTTAAAAGGAACAAAAATAGTGACTTATCTCGGCTGTCGCCCAAATTCACTTCCCTGTTTTATCCGATCTTAAGTACATAAACACATGGCCATTGAGTCCCCTGTACAGATCCCGCTAGAACTTCGGTCTCTGTATTTGGTGAGTGAAGCCAACGGAGTTCAGCTGAACAACCAACATAACGGAGACCGAAGCTTTTGGTCTAAGCTGGAGGTACAAATTCCATTTGGTGTCCAGTTCCCATTCCCAAAAGCACGGAATGGCCAACCGGGGTAAGAAAAACTGAAAAACATATGATGGTGGGCCCCAAGTCTGCGCACCTAACAATTTGAGTTAAGATTTAACCAAATTCCTTCTTATTTCACAAAATCTTTCATCGCATCAATAATGTTCCTTATATTATTAGGCACTTCAGGTGAAAATTAGGAAAGACTGTTCCAGCATATTTGATAGGCTCACAATGAGGCCCTATATCTACGATTCACAAAACTGTTTGAATTTTCAAATTCCGATATCTAGAAGTCGAGTTATTGTCATCTTTGTGATGAAAAAACAGGGCGTTTTGTGGACAAAAGAAGATTGCGAAATCTTATTATTTTCTTTGTTTTGGGCATGGCACATTTATAACACATAGCTTATGGGGAATTGTACAATCTTTTAATATATCTTAAAGTACTCAGATTGATTTGACATATTGGCATATGATGTCTTTGGTTCAAGGGCAACTACCCCTGGACAATTCCCCCACCCCCCGACAATTCCCCCACCCCCGGACAATTACCCCCCATCCCCGCCCGGACAATTACCCCCCCCCCCCCCCCCCCCCCCCGGACAACTATACTGTAATACTGTAAACCTATGCCTATTTCGGGGGTAATTGCCCTGTGGTAGGTTTGTGCACAGGGTAAACATGACTTGATTTTGATTTTCTTTGCTTGAACATTAGAAATTAAGTTTTCAATTAATATAATTTGTAATCAAAGAAGAGAATTAAAATAATCTTAGGATTTCTTGAAAAAATAAAAACAGATTGATTTCAATTGTCTATTATCTCATTATTGTTATTGTGGTCTCAATAAAATTGTTGATATTATTATTGTCTCATCATCGTTTCATTATTGTCCAAATTTTTATTATGATTATTATTATTATCATAATAATAATTATTTTTTTTTCATTAATATTATTTTCTAAATAATTATTACAATAAAAATTACTATCATTATAGTAATAATTGTTATAATTATTTCATAATAATTATTAGTGAAATAATAATTAATATTGTCTCAAAAATTATAAGGCCTTTAATTATAATTATGATTATTTTTATAATTATAATTAAAATAATTTGATGACAATAATTATTTTTGATGACTTATCAATATTACTGTCTCAGTAATTATTACAATTATAATTACTTACATTATTATTGTTATCATTATAATTCTTTTATAATAATTATTATTGTATTGTCTCAATAATTATAAGGCCTTTAATCATAATTATGATTATTTTTATAATTATAATCATTTTTATAATAATCATTACTATTGATGACTTATCAATATTACTGTCTCAGTAATTATTACAATTATAATTACTTTCATTGTAATTGTTATCATTATAATTATTTTATAATTATTGTAATAATAGTTACAATGTATCATTGTCTCAATAATTATAAGGCCTATAATTATAATTACTATAATTATAATCATTTCTACAATTACATTTATTTTTATTATGAGTGTTGTTATGATTAGTATTGATATCTCATTAATATTATTGTCTCAGTAATTATTACAACTAAAAGTACTATCATTATAATTGTTATCATTACAATTATTTTATTATAATAATGATTACTGTAATAATAATTATTATTGTCAATAAATACTAGAATTGTCATTATCTATGTAATTATAATTATTTTATAATTATTACTGATGTCTCATTAACATTGTCTCAATAATTATTACAATCATAATTATTATAATTATAATTGATATAATTGAAATCCTTTTATAATAATTATTATTGTAATAATAATTATTATAATTGTCTCAACATTTATTGTCTAATTATTATTAATGTCTCATCACTATTGCCTCATTATTGTCTTCAAACTAATAATTAACACCAAAAGGTCCATAAATCAGATATCAAATTCATGAAACACATCTTAAACATGTTTAAATTCAAAGGCTTTCTGTGCCATTTAAAAATACGACTTCCGTTGACAATTCCATATTCTATGCACTCAGACGCATTGATACAAAACAATCCCTTATCAATCAAAATTCTTGAATTTTACTCGCAGTTTTTTGTCTTAATACATATTTCGCAAAAAATCTACAAATTAATTTTCAAAAAACAATTCAAATTTCATAATAAATAGAGCTCAAATCGTAATTTAAAAAAATATATACAACGAACAAAACGAAATGTGTCTGAAAATCCAGACTAATCTCGATGCCCATCGCAACGGGGATGACGTCACACACAGCTTCTCACGATCGCGCACACGGTCAAAACTACCCTGCTCGATCGTCAAGTCAGATTCGCAAACGCCTCATGACACTCAAATTTGAAGCTCATATTCGGAGTCTCTCTACGGACCAAATTCGATTAAAATTTCACAAAATGTTCTCAAATTATGAAAACACTTACCTGATTTTCTTATTTACGAGATAACTCATACATCTACTTGATTTGCTAGTTCAGCCCTCTGGACTGCCATACCCGAATAGAACTCCCAAGGATTTAAAAAGCGCGAGCGCGCCCTCTCCCGTTCAGGCTTACTACCCATGATCACCGCGCAACTAGCGTCCATCTTCCTCACCTTTCGCAAGCCCATACGTTGAAACATGTTGCTACGCAAGGCGGAGGGTCGGTGGGAGGGTATCAAGTAGATGTATGAGTTATCTCGTAAATAAGAAAATCAGGTAAGTATTTTCATAATTTACTTCAATAACTCCATACATCTACTTGATTTGCTAGACCAGCACGGACTCAAACCGTAGGGAGGCATGTTTTCAATTGTAAGCCTAAGAAAATTTAAAAGAAAAAACAAAAACAACGAAATTTAGGGAGAGGGGGAAAAAGCCGCAGCTGCTTTAAGCGCCGAAGCAGCAAATCTCGCCTCGCTGGACGGAATGTCCTTCAAGTAGAAAGAAGTGAAGGAGTTAGTTGAGCGCCAAAAGGCGGCCCTCAAAAATGTCCTCGAGAGGAATGCCCTGTATACTCAGGAATACTAAGTATCATGGGCCCTCGGCCTAGTGTCAGGAGAACAACATCACCTGCTGACTAGAGCGTAAGAATTGAAATTTGTTGAAAATTTCAACAAGAATCGTGATCGGAAAACTGAAGCTTTTAAGGCTCAGTAAGTGATCAATCGACCAATCTGAGAAGGCGAGATATCTCAGAACCCCTACCGAAATTTAAGCGTGCCGCTTGCTAGTAACTAGCATGCGACTAGCAGGGCACTCGCTTAATAAGCGAGTGCATGCTAGCGAACAGTCCCTGCTCGCTAAAAGATCGCTTAACTATTACTCTGCACGCATATCACACGCTTATTAAGCTAACCGCATGCTAGTTACTAGCATGCCGCAAGCTTGCGCAAGCTAGTCGCACGCTTCCCGCAAGCTTGGAAATTTCTGTAGGGGAAGCCTCCGCGTGGGAGAAAGCGCCCAGAATTCGATATCTGTCTCAAATGCGTGAGGGCAGAAATCTGCAGAATTCTGATAGAGAGCTGTGGTAAAAAGTTACTAGCGGTCCGAAGGGGACTAGGAACGACGGAGAGTAGGGATTTAGGAAGAAAACCACTCGTAAGGCAGACAAGGGTCGAGAAAGCGACTGAGTGCCATCCTGTTAATAAGGAATGCCGCGGACATGTTGCCTATGTAGAATAGAGCAGTCTGGTCAAAACAGCTCAACCGGGCGTGTCAGGGATACAGCGCGGTACACATCACGACAAAAGTGTGTTAGACCGAGTGATCGAGAGAGAACTCAGGATCCCCTTTCTCCCATACTGATTGAAGCACCCATCTGAGGGTGCAGTGCCCGCGGTGGAAGAGGTGGCTTGGCTCAAGCCACCATCGCCGAGAGAGCCCGTGAGGCTAGGCTGCGATGGCTGTCCGCTGGGCGGGGGAATCCCTAGCAGCAGCAAGTGTACGCCAGAGGGAGCTGGCGAAAAAAAAAAATCTGTCACGATATTACGTGTAAACGACCATCAAGAGATGCTCTAAACGAACAGACATCGCCAGATATGATACCTCAACCGTTACATTCCCAACGGAATCGAATGGGGTAGCAACGGCCCTGTCCTATCAAGTTAGGGACGGAAACTGGCTAAGAGTGTCGAAGTCCTCGCTTGAAGAAACAAGCGAAGGAGACTTGAGGAAGTAATCACAAAATTTCCATCAGTCTGCGGTGAGAACCAGTTGTTTATGAAAACAGTCACAAGGCCTGTTTCTCAGGTGATCGTAAGAGCGAGCACCGCCGGCGCCGGTTGCGGCAGCGTGGAACAGTCCGATATCGGTAAGATAAGGAGCTCCAAAAAGCTGCGGGGGGGCGGCAAAAATGACGCCCTAAGCAGCGGGGGATGAGAATCTAAATTTCTAAAAGAAGAACTCCAGTGAAGTAAATCACTTACATGGAGAGGCTCATCCACAGTCGGCCCGAGAGAAGGCGGGTCGTAGTGATCGTGGTTAGGAAGGCATAAGCATACATCCATCCACTGTTACATCATCCTCGGTCGTGCGGTGACCCTGGCCACATGCCTTGCATGGAAGGAGGATGAAAGCAGCATGCGGGGCGACTCGAGTGTGCCGTGAAAAAATTTCTAAGAAGAAGCCGATTCGACTAACGGGCACGGTAAAGACATCCACCGTAGACCACTCCGCACAAGGAGGGAGCGGCGGAGACGCCCGCAAGATTGACCCACATAGAGGGCAGTCTATAAGATAGACAGAGCTCGACCGATGGTCTGGCGGTGTACAGTTTGGTGTGAACTCGCCGACCCGGTACGGTGGGTGTGCCCAGAAAGTAGGCATAGAATGCCGACAGAGAATCCTGGGGCTTTAAACAAGTTTGAACGCGCGTACATAGCCAACAATCTCATGAGATGTACGGCGGTTACTTTCCTCCGAGATGATGTTTACCCAACCGGGAAAGACTCGGGGAACAGCTGTGAATGTCAACAGGAGGGATATCTAGCATATGAAAAGCTGATTCCTTCCACGTATTCGGTGCGGGTGCTGCCGGCGGTGTCCGGGGGGACGACCGGTGATGGCAGCTCGGGCAGGGTTCGTACGAGCCGCCCGAATACGAGACAAATAGGTTAACATAACCATAATGCACCGGGTGGTGAAGGCATAGCGATTATTAAGCACAGGAGAACTTTTAATCGCCGTGACATTCAGATCCGATATACATACTCATAAGCTCGGAGAGCTATGAGATAGTGAGACATACCGCTGAGCGGTGATGGTGCTCATATCAGAGTCGCCCTCTCTTCAGCGGCGATCGCTGGAGAACGGGTGTCTGTACTAGCCCTGACTCTGGCGTTGCAAGGGTAGGAGCTAAGTAAGACAGGGCACCCTTACTTTCGAATAGAAAGTGAGGTTCAGGCCAGAAAAGCGACGGTCCCGTCGCCTGGGCGGACGGTCCGCGGACGTGATAGGTTGTCCTCTCAAAGCAGCAAAACATTCTCACGAGAGAAGTGCGGCATGCGGTATGTAAGAGATTCATACCTCCAATCTACGGGCCCGCTTAGGGGGAAGAATGGAGAGAGTTACCGCTGAAGGAGTCGTCGCCGTATGTGAGCTTGACGTAGAGGGCGAATTCGGGAGTACCTGCATAATAATCGCCCCCCCCCTGCCTCTGCCTTCTCGCTAGCCTCGAGAGGCTTGAAAAATTTCGAGACGGCGGCGCCGGAGCCTGGCGCTTCCGGGCAGCAGCAGAGCGGGGGTGGGTTTACACCCACGGAGCTGGCGGCTTCCTCGTCGTAGGAGCCGCCTCGTCTAGAGCGACCCCGTCAATCTCCGAGACCCCCAATTCGGCCGATTGAGCTCGGAGCGCCTGAAGAGGCGGGGCGAGAAAATATGGACTCCCTTGCTTCATCAATACCCCCGCTCGGAGGGTAGATGTGAGGTAGATACTTGTCAAGCAGCGCCTGAGCGCTTACTGAAAAGTCGACCGCGGGATAGGGGTTGTCCTCGTAAAGGGAGTCTCGCTCTATGGACTGAACCGGGGGGTTGTCCAGTAAGCGCCGGGGTGGCCCCGCGTGTCGGCTGGGACACGTGCTCTGAGATCGACGAAAATGCTGGAAAGCACACGCGATCTTGGGGCACCCGGTTAGTCGGTGCACTGGCTGGCGATTTAACAGAATCGCTCGAGGATTTCCCGGGTGTCTGGTGGTTATTGCCCACTTGTCTCGCTTGATGCTCAGGGGCATCAGCGGGGTGAGTAGACGTCGAGGGTGGGGTGAACCCGCACTACTCAAAAGCAGAATGTAGCAGCATGAATAGCTGTAACATCTGACCACCGACACAAGGGTCTGAAGGAGGGACGCCCATGGCAACAGGGCTGGCCGACCTCACCTTCGACCTCTTCTTCTTCGCGGCCTCCGCCGGTGTGGCCGGGGCAGAAGAAGGCACAAGAGGCACGGGTGATTTCTTACGATTTGCCGCCCCTGGCAGGGCGGCCGTCAACAATGAAACTTCACCCGAATCTGACGGGGTCAGATTGTGGTCACAGTCTGATGTGTGACGCCTCTCGCGGTAGCAGAATGTAGCAGCATGAATAGCTGTAACATCTGACCACCGACACAAGGGTCTGAAGGAGGAACGCCCATGGCAGCAGGGCTGGCCAACCTCTCCTCCGACCTCTTCTTCTTCTTCTCTTTCTGCGGGCTCCGCCGGCGTGGCCGGGGCAGAAGAAGGCATGAGAGGCATGGGTGATTTCTTACGATTTGCCGCCCCTGGCAGGGCGGCCGCCGACAATGAAACTTCACCCGAATCTGACGGGGTCAGATTGTGGTCACAGCCCGATGTGTGACGCCTCTCGCGGTAGCAGAATATAGCAGCATAACATGTATGACTGTAACATCTGGCCACCGATAAGAGGGTCTGAAGGAGGAATGCCCATGGCAACAGGGCTGGCCGACCTCTCCTTCGACCTCTTCTTCTTCTTCTTATTTTGCGGGCTCCGCCGGCGTGGCCGGAGCAGAAGAAGGCACAAGAGGCACGGGTGATCTCTTACGATTTGCCGCCCCTGGCAGGGCGGCCGCCAACAACGAAACTTCACCCGAATCTGACGGGGTCAGATTGTGGTCACGATCAGATTGTGGTTACAGTCTGTGTGACGCCTCTCGCGGTCAGGGGCTGGGCGATCTCTCCCGATGCTGTCAACGGAGGACGACTTATACGGCAGAGATCCTGACCTGTGCCGGGGGGAGAGAACCGCACTCTCCCTCCGGACTTCTGGTGACCCGGTAGCCGGTGGGTCGCATAGCCCTATGGGTGCTGCGGCGGCAGGACCTAGTTTAGGCTTGGAAGCCTTGGCTACCACTTTTTCCTTTGTCCGAGACCGTGGCACCACAGTCTCGGGCTTCCTTCTCTTAGCATCCGACCGCAAATTCGGAATGCTGATCGACGCACCCTCATACTCACCGCCGCTGGGTGCTCACCGCGGCGTCCCTCCTGCTCGCCTGGAGGCGGCCGACTTCTGTAACTTGCAATCGGGGCGGTCCCCGTGGAGGGCACCAGGTCCTCTGGGGCTGTGTTAGTCCCATTCAAAGATACCTCTCTCTACCCTGAAAAAGGAAAAACAAGAATTTTTCTTTTTCTTTTTTTTTTTTTTTACAAAGATCTCGCTTAGATTAAAAGTGGAGACCGGAGTGGTCTTTCCCTCCTCCTAAAAGGAGTTTGTTTGAGCAAACAGAACAAAACAAGAGGGGAGGGGTAGGGAGGAAGAAGAACCTAAGAATAGTTTAGGTATCTGCCTGTAAGAAAAAGGAGGTCGGAGACTTTGAAAAAAGAAACTCCTACAAGGTTCCCCTACTATATTCTCTTTTTTTGTGCCCGAAGGAAAAATTCGAAACAAAAATTCAAAAATGAATGCAAGTTCAGAAGAGAACGAAGTTTCCACCTGCGAAGAAACACAAAAACAAGCATTTCAGAGCAGGAAGAAAAGGGATTGAGAGACAAATAATTCCAGATAAGAGAAATTTTACGATAATTTCCAAGAGGAAAAAAAAGTAACCTCCTGTGGAAAGGTAAAGAAATTCAGAACAGGAGGAAGAAGGAACGTCTCTAGTAACGATTCCAAGAGGAAGAACGACACAGTAAATCCTCAAAGGGAATCGTAGAGCCCGCCTGTCGAAATAAAAAAATATATAAGACTAGGAGGGAAGAGGGAATTGAACGAAGAAAACAATTCCGGGACAGGTCAAAAAAAAATTTCTAACAGGAAGGAGACCCCACCTGTAAAGAACAAAAAATTTTTTTTTTTTTTTTTTTTTTTAGGGGGGATTGAATAACCAAACAATCATCAGGTATAATTGCGTAAGCCGAATTAAACAATCCCCGAAGCGTCTGTGAATAAAATATTAATCAAGAATTTTATTCAGAACAGAAGGAAAAGGAATTGAGCTTTAAGATCCGCCTGTGAATAAAATATCAATCAAGAAATTTATTCAGAACAAAAGGAAAAAGGAATTGAGCTTTAAGATCCGCCTGTGAATAAAATATCAATTAAGAAATTTATTCAGAACAGAAAGGAAAGAGAATTGAAGAATTAATCAATCAATAATCAATCGAAAATCTTAATAAATCAATTCCAGAAAGCAAGGAAGGAACAGAGTTGAAGATCCCAACCTGCAAAAAGAAATAACAATAACACCCTCGACAACAAAGTGTAGAGGCTGTCTAGAATTTAATTCAAAAACGGCACCAAAAGCCACCACGCTTTGAACGTGAAGAACAATAACCATGACAGGTGGTGAAGGCTTGCTGCCACGTAGGCAGGCCAAGCCCGGTGCCTCGCGAACGCGCTAGCGATGCGGCGCGACGAGAACTCAAACGTTAGAAAAACAATTTAAGTGTCTTCCAAAAACATGTCTAAAAAGTCACGCCAAGTGTAAATTCTGAACACAATCTTACACACAAATGGAAAGATTGAAATTAAAAGGGAGAAAGCACCACAGATAAGCGAAAATAAAATACCAAAGCTCAAAAAGATTTGAGCTCTTAGGAGACTTATCTGAGCACGTCTTGACAGGTGGCTTGCCGAAAGCAAAAGAGGAAGATGGACGCTAGTTGCGCGGTGATCATGGGTAGTAAGCCTGAACGGGAGAGGGCGCGCTCGCGCTTTTTAAATCCTTGGGAGTTCTATTCGGGTATGGCAGTCCAGAGGGCTGAACTAGCAAATCAAGTAGATGTATGGAGTTATTGAAGTAAATATATAAACTTATAAATGACCAAAGTTATCAAGAGATCTGATGATTACAAGAAGGAAATTTCAAGCAAAGAAAAATAAATACTTCGATATTAGGTCCTTCCCTCGCAAGAAGGTAAGTGTAACTCTGTGTTATAGTATTTCCGACGTTTACCGAAGATGTTCGAAGCAACTGCGAGAAGTTTTGACCAATCAAAATCACGGAAATAAAGGAAGAAAATGACTCTGTCTTTTCGGCCAAAATCCGAATGCAACTCAAGCACTCGGCCGAAGTGCCGAGCGGAGCGAACTGTGTGTGTTAGACATACGCCTGCCATTCACTGCAATGCAAAAATCGACGTCTAGCGCTTTGTCCGCGCGATCGCGCGCCCGACTGAAGTGCCTAATATTATTGTAAGTGTACCAAATTTCTCATGAAAAAATGAAAAAAAAGGAAAGAAAATATAGGATTTTCTTGAAAAAACCTCAGGCTGTCATTTTCAGATTGAAAAAAAAATGGTATCCCATGTCTGCGCACTCATTCACTTTGCACACGATTCAGGAATTTTGTGGCATCACACAAAATGCCCTAAAATCTAAATTCATTATTTTCCCATCATTTTGAGTCAGATTTTTTAGTGAATATCTGTCTATGTATTGCATGTGTAAAGTTCGTACTAGTTGCGTATCTTTTCTTACTAGAAATAGAATCGCGCAGATACACGGGTGCGCAAACTTGGGAGACCGCGCAGACATGGGGGAACTGACCATAATTCAGATTGTCTTTTGGAACACCACCCATATTTCAATATGTGGGGCTGGAGTAAGTTTGATTTCAATCGACTGCGTCTACTACCACTAGTTAACCAGTCCATACACCACGGCAAACCAAATTGCACTTCTAAATAAGTTCATGTGCATTCTTAAAGCCAAATGTGTTAACTTCGAAACATCCAAGCAGAATTTCCTACCTGATCAACCCTGAAAACCACGTCGCCAGAACGTTCAGCCATGTCGCTCGGCCCGGAGCTCGGATATCGTTTCACAGATGCGATATGCATTATATGCAGAGCATGGATCGATATGCATGCGCGCGCCTAGCCTCGATTCAGTTACGTTCCTAGCTAGCTAGCGCAGCTAGCTAGCTAGAGCTCTAGCTAAAGGCTAGTTTCAAGGACACCATAGTAGCGTTTATCTGCTCTGGGGCCCGTTGCAGAAAGAGCTGCAATCAAACGCAACTCTAAAAATCATGCGTAACTTGATTTTCAACCAATCAACAGTGCGCATTTTTGACTTGCGATTGATTTTTGACTTTCGTGTAAACGCAACTCTTTCTGCAACGGGCCCCAGTACTGTGCGACTTTATTGGGCTTTGCTTTGTAGAAGTGGAATGCCATTTGAAAGCTAACAACTTCCTACAAAATTTTACTAAACGCATGCCCGGCCCTCGTCCCACTCCTCTCCCTGACCATTCATTATTTGATCCAGGCTGAAAATATTTTTATCTCAATACACCGAGTACAATTCACTGAGCAAAACGCCGAAAATTTCATCAAAGTCGGATAACAAATAATAAAGTTATTGAAGTGTAAAGTTAAGCAATATTTTGTGAAAACAGTCATGTATATTTACTAGGCGAGCTGATGATGTCACATCTCCACTTTCCGTTTTCTTAGGTTATTACATAAAATCATATTTTTTTCATTATTTCATACTGTGGGAATAAAATGTCTCCCTTATAACACTCATTCAATGAACAAGGTTATGATATAACCTTGTTCTCACTTACATCTCCATGTGTGGGAAAATAAGGGTGGCAATGTTTGGCTTATTTTCTCTTTTTCTATGGGACAAATGCTTGATTTTCTTACACTGTCAGTTTTCATTACATCTATTCATCACATAACTTGGCTCTTATGTAAATTTCATTTTGTAAATTTTTTTCTTGATTAAAAATAGAGATTGAAAAATGAAAATTTTCTTGCCATATTACTTTCCACCAATAGAGGGCGTACACAAACATATGCCCAAAATTTTCAAGTTTTTCAGTGCTCTGGTGAATACAAAAATTATTCATAAGTTACTAATGAAAAATAAATTGCAACTGTATGGAAATTAGTAATTTTGGTCACAAAAGTGATACTTTAATGATTTTTTAAAGTGTGTGCTCAATACAGCATTGGCATACCATAGTCCTACCTGTAGATTCTCCACAGGCAGGATGGTAGCAGTGAACAAGTGCCTTATAATGAAATAAGTTGCAGCAATAAATATCTAATGCACTAAATCAGTTGTCAATCCAATTTTTCTAGATCTTGAAGGAAAAAAAATTGAATAAATCTAATTTCATACAATGAAGTACAAAAGAACAAGTGATGATGTGACATCATCAGCCCACCTAATTAATATTCATGGCGACTGTTTTGACAAAATATTACTAAACTTTTAAAATTCAATAACTTTGCGGCATTAAAAATAAATTTTCGGCATTTTGCTCTGTGGATTTTAAGCTATATATACTTTCAGCCTGGGTCACCCATTTAATCAAAATATATTTTTGCTATTTATGTATTTATTTATTTATTGTATGTGAGAGTTGGGTATTCATCTACAACGAAACTGCATGAATTTTTCTCCAATGAAGCTCAGAGCCAGGCCATTTTTTATGAAGCAAATAGGCAGATAATATATATATTTGCCGCCAAGAGTCTGGTTTGAAACTATGGTTGTCGAGTTTTCTTGCCAAAATACTGATCAGGTTGGCATCTGTGAGACATTGTTTTGTATCAAATATTCCTCATATAATTTCAAATTTTACCCTTTCATTTCTTAGGACCGTACTAGTGATTTTTTTTATTCTCCATCGTGGAATTTTTTTTTTTTTGGGGGGGGGGGTGAGGAGGAACAAATGCCCCTCCCCATCAGTAAATAGTCTGCAAGAATAACTACATAATTTTTAAACAAGTGGAATGCCTCTGGCCGTCTCACCTGCATCACGCGGTTCAATATAGCAGCAGTGCTGACTTTGAATACCACTCTAACTCGCACAAGATGTTCAGTGATACATGGTTACTCTTATGTCCACTTTTTATGAACTAGACCAATAAACTTACAGAGATATGATGGTTATTCAACAAACAAGATGTTCAGTGATACATGGTTACTCTTATGTCCACTTTTTTATGAACTAGACCAATAAACTTACAGAGATATGATGGTTATTCAACAAAAAAACCCAACATAGCCAAAGTTCATTGACCTTACATGACCTTTGACCTTGATCAGGTGACCTGAAACTCGAACAGGATGTTCAGTGATACTTGATTACTCTTATGTACAAGTTTCATGAATCAGATCCATAAACTTTCAAACTTATGATGTTAATTCAACAGATACACCCAATTCGGCCAAAGTTCATTGACCTTTGACCTTGGTCATGTGACCTGAAACGCGCACAGGATGTTCAGTGATACTTGATTACTCTAATGTCCAAGTTTAATGAACTAGACCAATAAACTTTCAAAGTTATGATGGTGATTCAACAGATACCCCCGATTCGGCAAAAGTTCATTGACCCTAAATGACCTTTGACCTTAATCATGAGACCTGAAACTTGCACAAAATTTTCAGTGATGCTTGATTACTATTGTGTCCAAGTTTCATGAATCAGATCCATAAACTTTCAAAGTTATGATGGGAATTCAACAGATATCCCCAATTCGGCCAAAGTTCATTGACCCTAAATGACCTTTGACCTTGGTCATGTGACGTGAAACTCATGTAGGATGTTCAGTGATACTTGATTAACCTAATGTCCAAGTTTCATGAACTAGGTCCATATATTTTCTAAGTTATGATGACATTTCAAAAACTTAACCTCAGGTTAAGATTTCGATGTTGATTCCTCCAACATGGTCTAAGTTCATTGACCCTAAATGACCTTTGACCTTGGTCATGTGACATGAAACTCTAATAGGATGTTCAGTAATACTTGATTAACCTTATGGCCAAGTTTTATTAACTAGGTCCATATACTTTCTAAGTTATGACGTCATTTCAAAAACTTAACCTCAGGTTAAGATTTGATGTTGACGCCGCCGCCGCCGCCGCCGTCGCCGCCGCCGTCGGAAAAGCGGCGCCTATAGTCTCACTTTGCTTCGCAGGTGAGACAAAAACCAGAGTTGTTCATATTGTAATACATCTATTATACACCAAAATAACACATTATTTGCTCATGCCTTTTACATGCTTTTAAATAAGGGATAAAATGGCATGCACAAAAATGAAAGGTTCAAAATGAATTCAGCAATCTGAACTGAGAACCACTATCATATGCAAACACAGGGGGCCACTTCCATTGACGAGTGGATACCATGCGCGACCATGGGGTCTCAAAAAGCACCCTAAGTATTCCATATTCTCAAAATGCACCCCTTAACAAGTATTGGTGTGTGAAACCCTACCCCTAACAAGTATTGGAAACAAAACAATATTCTTGGAAAGTATTTCCTGAATTAAGTACAGCAATATTTAAAGGACAAGTCCACCCCAACAAAAAATTGATTTGAATAAAAAGGGAAAAATCCAACAAACATAACACTGAAAATTTCTTAAAAATCGGATGTAAAATAAAATAGTTATGACATTTTAAATTTTCGCTTAATTTCACAAAACAATTATATGCACATCCTGGTTGGTATGCAAATGAGGAGACTGATGACATCATCCTCTCATTATTTCTTTTGTATTTTATTACATGAAATATTCTAATTTTCTCTTCATTGTCAAGTGAAACAACAATAATTCCTCCTTGAACATATGGAATTACCGTTGTTTAATACTATATGGTTCAGTTAACTTGGTCCTTATTGTCAAATCTGTAAAAAATGAAACATTGTATAATTAAAACAATAAACAAAAGAAAAAGTGAGTGATGGACATCATCGACTGACTCATTTGCATGACATTGAATTGTGCATATCACTGTTTTGTAAAAAGTGAAATTTAAAATGCAATAACTTTCTTATTTTACATCCGATTTTGATGAAATTTTCAGCATTATGCTAGTTTGATTTTTCTCTATTTACTCAAATCAACATTTTCCTGTAATGGACTTGACCTTTAAATTGCTACGTCATGGACGCCAGACATTGGTTTTTACCTTTACCTACATCATTGGCTTAAGTATGGCCCCACCTCCCGCAAATCATACTCTAAACATGTAACGTTAACCTAGTGTTGACTGTCGGGGCAAAAAGTACATCCTTTATAAAACATTTTGTTTTAAACCCTCACAAATTTGACCCTAAACACATAGCTTTCCTCGCGAAGTAGATAACCTTTTTTCATAATTTCAGTGTTTTTGACACCCTTATTACCCTACGTAACGTGTCCTTTCTTAAAAAAAACATTCTTTTTTATGTGTTTTTTGTTATCTACTTGTCAATGTAAGTGGGACAGTAAGGGAGTAAATTCATACAATCAAAATACAAAATAATTCTTTGAAATTGATTACTACAGTTCTGGTTCTTTATTGAAAATTTGACAAACCCTGATAATCGACAGCAATGAATTCAGTTTGAGGTGCAGGACAAGAAGCATTTCAGTACACAAAGTTCCAGGTAAATATTATTCAAACACTTTAAACCTGACACAGTCAAGTTATTGTGGCATGTTCTCAAGTAAAGTTTATGAAGAAGCAAATGTTTATGACAATTGACATTAAATGTACAAATCCTGGAATTACAAATTTGTATTTTTATTCAGAAGATGATCATGATGATCATTTTAACTGAAGAATATGGTAATGTTTGCATCACACATGTGCAATTAACAAATAAGACAAATTTAGGATTCAAGCCATCTGAAATATTAAAGACAAACCAATCCGATACACATGGCTTCATCTACAAAGTGAGATTTTTTTAAAAGCACAAATGTTGATTTCCTACTTAAGAGTCAAACAGAATAGAAGCTCGCTTCATATCATTTCAGATGCCTTTTAAAATGATTGCTGTCATAACTTATTTCTTATTGTATGCTTATGTACTTGGGTTGCATGCATTTTTTTTCTTTCTCCACATAGATGCATTTGTAAAAATCTATAAAAGCACCTAGCTGACATTAACTAGAAGCAAATATATCAACCATAAGTGGTATTAAAGTGACTAAAAACCCTTACTTATGTCTCTCACATTCACTAATATTTACACAAAAAGTACTAAAAACAAGGATATAACATAATCAGGCTACATATGGTTACTTCTAATTTAAAACTGCTACTATTTACATAAGAAAACATATAAAAACTGAAAATGACAACCTATATATAGACTACTTTCATAGCATTTTTATTATGCACTTAGCTGTTTTACAGCAGATAACCTACTGTCTAAACCCTATATATCCAGTCATACTGTCGAAAAGGCAAGTGAAATACATAATCTTAATTAGAACATACATTTCAGGAAAATAGAAAAGTGTAAAATTTGCTGATCATTTTTTAATTCTTTAATTTTCAAGTGCTCACCACTAATGCCAACAAAGAAATGTTAAGGAGTATACTGCAATAACATATTCACTGAATACACATAGTTCTTTAACAAATCTTGCACAAGTATTTTAGTCACAAAACCAGACATCTAACTGATTATCAAAATATATTCTCCATAATAAGACGACCAAGAATTATTTCAAACAGCAACATACATGAATATATTACTACATAACAGAAGATGTTAATTAAAAATATACCGATGACGAACAAAGTTTTATCATGTTTAATTCAAGTTGGAATTTAGTTGTTTCTGATAGTGTTCTGCTATCCTAAGTAGCATCAAATAATAAGTTCCGTAGATTACATTCTCCAACAATTTCAAACTTAACAAATAAATCTAGACAAACACTGACAATCTGATTTCAAAAGTATGAGTAATATCAATTAGTTAAGAAATGTGTATAAATAAGATGCTGATTATCAAAACAACTAAAAAGAGAATTAATCACTACAACTATATACAATTTACAATAAAATTGTTGAGCTTCAAAGGGGAGAGGGTGTCGAACCTTAAAATAGGAAGGATAAGATCATTTTCATTTTGTATTGGAGTTGTCCAAGTCACTGTTAATACACGAGCCTGTTTCTTAAATCTGCAACAAAATTTTTGGATCAATGCACCAGAACAACAAGATAGAAATATCCTTTTTTTAAGGAGCAGTGCTCTGGGCAAACTTGCAGTTTCCAAAATGTCACTGTTTGATATTCAATTTCTTTCAATACACATTCAAATGATTTTGATATTCATTATGAAAGCATAATCAGAAGAAAAAAAAAACACACTAGCAACTCACAAGGGAAATGGAGAAACTCCTCTGTTGCCGCGGTGTACATTTATTTGATGTTTTAAGTAGATCTCTTACAGAATTATTACAGATTTTCAATTAAATCGGCAGGCAATTTCAGTATGGTTATGCAGTAAAAATGACACTGTGATATTCAATTGCAACACAAAGTGGTAAGTATGGCATCAGAAATAGCAAATGGTTAATTCATTCAAAGTCTTAGCATTCATGATTCTCATGTCTGCAAATATGGCGTTACCAAATTTTTTTTCTCTCATTAACTTCAAAGAACTAGTACCGTAAAATTGTCAGTATACTATGTCAAACACACAAACATGTAGAAACCTGCCTATTTCAGCCTTTGATAAAGAGAAAGATTTTGAGTCGATATTACGCTTGTAGTATTTGGAACATGACCAAAAATTTCATGAACATAATGCCAGTGTTCCATAACAAAAAGCAGGGTGTTTGATCATAAAAGAATTTTTTACACTGATTGCATTGATTACAATGTAACATTAATAACAAAGATCCATCATACATACAATCAGCCAATAGGCTTTACGTTATGGAACCATGATGTCCATGCAATGACACTGAAGATGTATATGGAGATCGTCTCTCTTATTCAATAATCATTGAAGATTTATGCATTTTCCTAACTTAACTTGAAAGCATTTGCCTGTTCATGATTATATCATATTTTAAAAGGGGATCCAGGTCAAGCAATACAGATTTTTTTTTCCCGAATCCAAAGTCTAACTACTAAATAACCTGAGACAAGACTTAATTAAGCGTGACAAGAAAAAATAAGGCATTCACCTCTTCATGATTTTCATGGTATGGGTAAGAAGGTAAAATGACATTGCCATTGTTCTCAAGAATATTTTACTGCAATTAGCTTTCATACGTTGATCGGAACCACAAAGACATTTGATTTCTACAACATATGCCAAAAACATGATAGTGATCCATTAGTTTTTATATGACGTAAGCTTTGGAATGCATGAGCATCATAATCACTGCCATGCTAAAACCAGAGTAATAATTGCGGAGCATCCAATATTATGGATGTGTGCCCTTGATATAAGATTATGGATTTTCATCAGGATACAAACTTTGACAAACATGGCATTTCAACATTTCCAGTTCATGAAATTTGAGCAGTAAGGTCTATACAGAATTCCCCCAAAATACCCATCTGTGATTGTTCCTACAATATTAACATTGGATAAATAACATTTGAATCATCCAAGGCATGATCACTCTGCTACGAGTAGAAGTATAAAAAGCAGCTGGTTAAAAGTTTCCATTTACTAGTTGATTAAACATGATTGATTGTTGACCAAGTGCAAAACTAGGACATCCTCTGCAACTTTTTAATACCTACAAAAAATTTGTACAAAACTACTCTTAAAACCTCGCAAGTGACGATTATAATGATACGAGTGGTAATGTTGAATTCTACAGTGATTAAAAAGTGCTGTCGTAGTTTCATCAGTACACGTTACATTAGGGTGCATCTGTCTTCTCGACCCTGTATTGGAAAAAAGACAGAACAAAGAAAAACATATATTACATTTTTGTGGTAAGTGTTTTATTTTTGTCATTTACTTTATTTTACAATGTGACAAAAATACATCATAGAGATCATATCCTTGAATTAGAAATCTAAACCATGTAACTATCATGATGGGGACACAATTGGTACATGTTGGTCTTGGGCTCTTTCTATGAATTTTTAACATGATAAAAGAAAGGACATAAATACCATCATGTGGGTCTACCTTACTTAATTCCAGAAGAAGCAGGCATCCCAAAATGCATTATTAGTACACAAGATTCTCTGCATCTTTTCAAGTATAACTTGATATCAAGGGATTAACTTGTGCCAGTCTAAAGAACAACTCACACCCTCCCTTCCAAGCAAAAGTGACAAAAGGGGGATTATAAATAACACAATCGCATTGAAAGAGTCCTCAAATTACCCCCAAGTTGGTATACTACTTAGGCACATCCTGTTCACTGGTATTGACAAGTATCAATGCATGAATGCAATTCATGAGAGACCAATGTGAGAGGAATGTTTCGAGGGGTTCTTCCAGAGAGGAAAACTATACCACATAATTTTAAAACGATGGGAAATCGGTCTCATACATGTCCGAAAAGGCACATTTGGATGACTAGCGTGCCCAAATGTTTGCAGTACACAGAAAAAAGTACACTCGGTCATAGAATACAACCTGCAATCAAACCACCTTAACCCTTACAGAGCCAGGTTAAGACCCAGCGTGGCCGTATTGTGCAAAATGTTTAACCCTAAAAAGACTGGGGGGGGCTGATTCAGCCCCCCCTTGACATTTTTCGAGATAAATCCGCCGCGCGAAATTTTTTGACCGCGTCGCTCGCTGACTTTTTAATTTCAAGTCTCGCGCAACTTTTGAGACCAAAATTGTGACCCCCGGGTACGCGGTTCCAAAATTACGCAACATTTCGTAAGTGCATGCAGATCCAAAATTACTCAAAAACGTGAATTTGTGTACAAATCCAATGCAAATAGTGTTCTTAGCCAAAATTCATAAATGTATCATTATTTTTCCTTTTACTGCTTAAAATCAATTAATTTTATCTTGCTTATGGTCAAAATAAAGTCCCCAACAATTTCCATTGAAAAAACAATAAAAAACAAAAAGTCGAAAAACAAAGAAATACATAAGAAATTAAGAAAACAATAGAATACATAAGAAAATAAATGTGATTTTGAAATTTTTAAAAAATTAATTTGATCAGATGCCTATCTAGAGTATGTGAAACAAAAATTAGCATTTCAGGGGCATTATTTATTTAATTAGAGCAAACTTATGATTTTACGCATAAATTAGCATAATTAATGAGACATGAGATTTTTTGCAGAATTTGATGTTGTAGCTTTGTAGATAATGCCATGGGTAACGCGTGTGCCAATTTTTGTAGCGATCGCGCGATCGACGGCCGAGAGCCCCCCCCCAGTCTTCTTAGGCGTCGAAATAGCCCAGTCTATTTAGGGTTAAAGGAGAAGGATGCAGAACCCCCCCCCTCCCGGGAACTTGTAGGGTTTTTAGTATAGAAACACAGTTAATGAGCTCTACTTGAAATCACGCAGTGGTACTTCTTGTTGTTCTTTGGTGCCGCATCATGAATAGAGACTAGTGCCTCAATCTAACATTAATCCAGGAATTTGAGGATAAGAAAAGCACACATACCTCTCTGTATTCATGTGTTGTGACTTCCTTTATCACTGTGCGAGTTGCCATCACCTGCAATAAAACAATAAGATATATGATAAGGGAGTGAGACCATAACAGCTGGTGTTTGAGATTATCTATTGTTTATGATTATCACTTCTGTGTCGCATCTTGCAAAGAGTTGTGACAGAATCAAATCAATCTCAAAATTGCAATTGATCTATATTTGTGTGGTTAAGAGATTTTCAAATAAAACGATATTTGAGTTTGATTTTCATCTCTTTCAACTCTTTGGAGGACAGGGTACTGGTGAATGTTTCATAAGATTGAAATTACACATGACATTACGCACAACTGGAACATGTTCTCAGGTGCTACATAGGGCCCAATTTTCTGAAGATCTCACACAGATAAGCATGTATGGGACTACATCTCAATTGTCAGCCTGACAGTTTCAGATCTGATTTGTTATAAATCGAATGTAGCCGGCATCTGAAGAGTAATCTTTTGCAGTGGATCATTTTTTTCATGATATTGTTCATAAAAATCATGGACAGAATTAGACAGCTCACAATGTCAATCTTTCCCACAACTTTTTCTTTGAATGCCAATTATTCTGTTTTCATGGAGAATTTGATACCATTCAGATATAAATAATCCAGAGTAGATCAAGATTTGACCAGCAGACATTATTCAACACTAACTAGACTGGGCTATTTCGATGCCTAGACTGGGGGGGGGGCTGATTCAGCCCACCCCTTATAATCTCGGCCGTTGATCGTGCGATCGCGACGAAACTTGGCACACGCGTTACCCATGGCATAATCTACAAAACTACTAGATCAAATTCTGCAAAAAATCTTATTGTTAATTAATTATGCTAATTTATGCATAAAATCAAAATTTTGCTTTCATTATAATGCCCCTAAAATGCTAATTTTATGGTACACAGACACTTTATATGAATCTGATCAAATGTACAAAAAAAAATCAAAATGACATTTATTTTCTTATGTATTTTACTGTTTTCTAAATTTCTTATGTATATCCATGTTTTTTGACTTTCTGTTTTTTATTGTTTTTTCTATGGAAATTGTTTAGGACTTTATTTGGAGCATAAATAAGATGGAATTAATTGATTTCAATCAGTAAAAGGAAAAATAATGATACATTTACGAATTTGGGATAAAAACTCTATTTGCATTGGATTTGTACACAAATTCATGTTTTTGTGCACTTTCGGGTCTGCATGCTGTTACGAAATGTTGCGTAATTTTGGAACCGCGTACCTGGGGGTCGCAAATTTGGTCTCAAAAGTTGCGCGAGACTTAAATGTAAAAACTCAGTGAGCGACACGGTCAAAAAATTTCCCACGGCGGATTTATCACGAAAAATGTTGAGGGGGTTTTTAGGGTTAATGCTACTGGATATTGCCCTATGGTTAAGTAAATATCTCACTTTTCCCTGGCCTTACACTTCCCAGAGGCTGAGCAAGCTTTGCCAAAGAATTTGTTTTGATTGGTCTGATCACTATTTCACTTACTGTACATTATAAGAATCTCTCAATCAATTTCAAGTACATTTTAGATGCCAAAATCAATCAAAATTCTTATAATTGAAATTTTGTTTTTCTTGCAACAACAAGTATAAACCAATTTGCTTTAAGCAAAACGGGTTTATCACTTGTGAATTTGCGATTGACTGCAAATGTTTATTGCAACATTCCCTTAGTATACCACATGAGGTCTGAGAAAAAGTGCAGAGTATGTATCCATGCCATTTCAGAACTTCCCAAATTGGCAACACTTACCTCCCCAGAAGCATCAACCAGAGTGGTTTCCACGTTGTCCCCGGTGCCCCAAGACTCTGTGTTCTTGAAGACCAGGTCTGTGGGTGCGCTTTGGGACTTGCCACTGCCAGAGGCCCAGACAGTCACCTCCTGGCCAGCCTTCAGGACGTACTTGCTGGTGAACTTGTAGGACTGTTCGCTGCCACCGTCCGCACTGCGCTTCAAGTGCCAGCCGCCCAATGCTTGGTCCTGGAGAGGCAGTGAAATAAAAGGAGATAAATCAAGATCAAAATGATTATATAGTCACGGTTCCCAGCTTTTCAAGAAAACAAAATTCCCTGATAATTATTTAAAACCATTCCCAGTTTTGTATGTTTTCTAAGTTATTGCAGAGAATTACATGTATTTTCAGTAAAAAAATTAATGTAAAACTAATTAGTGCCACTATAACCAGTCATTCAATGGATGCAACAAAATATACCAGAGTCTGACTAACAACCATGCTTTCGACTTTTGGGCTGATCAAAATCCCTGATTTTCTCTCATTTGAGGCATTTTTCCTTGATTTGAGGTATTTTCAAAATAAAAGTCCCTGATCTATCCCTGACTGGAAAAAAGTAAAATTATTTCCCCCGATTTCCCTGATGGGCTGGGAACCCTGATAGCAGATGATGTTTGAAGGTTTGGAAGGTGGTATGAACAAATGTGAAGTGGTTTATGGTAAACCATGTGTAAAGCACTGGCAAGGACTAAGAGAAAGTGGATAGGGAAAGAAGTAAAATGGAGGTTGGAAAGAAGAATATCTTTTGGAAATTAGTGGAGTCCTTAACCCTATATAGCCCCTCGACATTTTTCACGATAATTTTTAAATGCATAAAAATAATGCGCTGAAATTTCATGACTATTTTCTTTCACATCTCCCGCACATTTTGAGACCCTGTTTGCGAAAATCGGGGGTACACTTGCGGAGATATAGCACATATTCGTGACCAATGTCACCGAAAATGGCAATTTCCATCGACTTTTGTGTGTACAATGTATGGGTTTTACAAGAAGTGTTGTCAGATGAATGTTTTTTTTCTGTTTTTCCTCACATAACTTTCTTTTGGGCTATCACCAACTATTCTAGATTAAAAAAAAACAATAAAAAATAGAGATTTCAAAACACGGAAGGAAACAAGAATATTATCCAACAAAATAGCCTAAAAGGTGTCAGTTGAAAAATAATTTCACATTTTATAGTGGATTGTGATGACACTTTATGAAATACTATGTGACCTGTAAACAATTATGCAAATGATTTGCATACATTTATGATTTGTTATCAGTAGAGTTACAAAAACCAGATATACATGCCATTCATGATTGCTCTTAAGTTTGCTGAATCATAAGTCACATCTAATAAATTACTTTGAAACATTCAACTTTCTGGCTGCTACATGTAATGAATATTCATTTATCTCTAATTTGCATAAGTATTTTCACTTTTTGATGATATAATGTCAAAATATAAAGTAAATATCACCTTTCTTCAGTACACAACTAGAAAAAAAAATTTATGCCCAGACGTGGTAATCAATATGTGAAATTCAGAATTTCGAGAAAAATTAGCATATGCGCATAATTAATTACTATTATAATCTAATAATTATACAATTTCAATACAGTTGAGTGAGCTGTCTTTTAGATTACATGACTGGCTACTAACATGCTTGATTCCATTGCATTTTCTCAAAAAATGGGGGGAAAACTACAACAAGTGGAATGCCTCTGGCCGTCTCACCTGCATCACGCGGTTCAATATAGCAGCAGTGCTGACTATGAATACTACTCTAACTCGCACAAGATGTTCAGTGATACATGGTTACTCTTATGTCCAAGTTTAATGAACTAGACCACTTTTTATGAACTAGACCAATAAACTTACAGAGATATGATGGTGGTTATTCAACGAAAAACCCCAACATGGCCAAAGTTCATTGACCTTACATGACCTTTGACCTTGATCATGTGACCTGAAACTCGCACAGGATGTTCAGTGATACTTGATTACTCTTATGTACAAGTTTCATGAATCAGATCCATAAACATTCAAAGTTATGATGGTAATTCAACAGATACACCCAATTCGGCCAAAGTTCATTGACCTTTGAACTTGGTCATGTGACCTGAAATGAGCACAGGATGTTCAGTGATACTTGATTACTCTAATGTCCAAGTTCAATGAACTAGACCAATAAACTTTCAAAGTTATGATGGTAATTCAACAGATACCCCCGATTCGGCCAAAGTTCATTGACCCTAAATGACCTTTGACCTTAATCATGAGACCTGAAACTTGCACAAAATGTTCAGTGATGCTTGATTACTATTATGTCCAAGTTTCATTAATCAGATCCATAAACTTTCAAAGTTATGATGGGAATTCAACAGATATCCCCAATTCGGCCAAAGTTCATTGACCCTAAATGACCTTTGACCTTGGTCATGTGACGTGAAACTCATGCAGGATGTTCAGTGATACTTGATTAACCTTATGTCCAAGTTTCATGAACTAGGTCCATATATTTTCTAAGTTATGATGACATTTCAAAAACTTAACCTCAGGTTAAGATTTCGATGTTGATTCCTCCAACATGGTCTAAGTTCATTGACCCTAAATGACCTTTGACCTTGGTCATGTGACATGAAACTCTAATAGGATGTTCAGTAATACTTGATTAACCTTATGGCCAAGTTTTATGAACTAAGTCCATATACTTTCTAAGTTATGACATCATTTCAAAAACTTAACCTCAGGTTAAGATTTGATGTTGACGCCGCCGCCGCCGCCGTCGGAAAAGCGGCGCCTATAGTCTCACTTTGCTTCGCAGGTGAGACAAAAAAATGAAAATTCCTTGAAAAATTTGAATATTTGCATAATTAATTAGATAAATAAAAAATGATAATAAATATCACAAATTTGACAACGCATTCTTGTAAAATACAAAATGAGACACCAACACACCAAATTTGGTCGCAATCGGTCGATAAACGGCCGAGATCTGAGGGGGGGGCAAATAGGCCCCCCCCGGGCTATGCAATTTCGAAATAGCCCGGGCTATATAGGGTTAAATAGTCTGTAAACCAGAAAGAGTAGAATACATGTAGCTTGAGTAGTCGGCAAGATGAGAGGCTTCACTACAAGGCTGGCTTGATTTAAAGAGATGAAAGAGGGCTGGATTGAGTCAGAGAGTGGAGTTGTAGAGCAGATGACAGGACTTGACATTTTGGGCAGGTTGGCTCTCTGTTTTCTGTCCTAAAAACAGACAGTCAACCTGCCCGAAATTTGAGAAATTGTAAGTGTACATATCCTAAAGAAGATTCTAATTCTACTAGTTTATGATTACAGGTTCACACTGGGATGAAGGGAACAATGAGTACGCCACTAAGCCCAGCGTTTCAAAACTGCATATCCCTGAGGACTTACCGTTTCAGAGTTATTGTGCAGCTTCACAAATTTTCCTTCAGGGTCGCTCTCTACGATGGCCACGACACCATTGTTGGTGGCGCTCTGGGTGATGCTGGATTCGTCTTCCACACGACGTCTCTTGCTTGGCCTGGGGTCCCTGGATGCAGCCTTTGTCTTGCGAGGGGGTGTGGAGATTCTCAGCCTGAAAGGGAAGGAGGGGGGGGGGGTAGGCAAGGCAAGAAAAGACATCAAACATAAATACAATCATGCACTCATCCCACACGGTCCAATCCTAGTTCATCTATAATTATGTGGTCTAATTGCTAATAAGACCATTTACCATTTGCCTGATTTCCAATTAGACTTAACCCATTTCATCTAATTTCAAGTAAATCTAAAACCACCCAGTCTATATGATTTAGATAACTATCTGAGAATCAAACCTTTACTTGACAAATTGCAAAATACTTAGTAGGCCTAGATGAAATTAGTTTATATTTATAACCATTAGAATACATGATGATTAGACTAGTATTTTTTAGACTATGTGGAGTGTAGACCAAATGGCAATTGGACCAAAATGATACCAATTGGATTTAGCCCAAGTGGTACTAGACTATCTGAGTAGAGCAATAGCTTTTAGACCAAGGAAATACAAACCCTATGGCCCGTATTCTGAACTTGGGTTTAAATGAAACCCTGGTTTAAGTTGTGGTTTAACTACCGAAGAGCCAATCGGGGCACAAAACACCCAATAGTAAACATCCAAGGTTTTAATTCATTATGACACTCAAATTGTTAACAAATGTCCGGGAATGAGAACTGAAGTATTTTTCTTCATTATGAAAGCAAAAGGAAATAAAATAGTAAACATAAAAAATATACAATAAAAACAATTTTTTGAATTTTTGGCTCCCCATAATATTAGTACCGTGTTAGACTGTAGCGTAGTCTAAGTTAAACCTGACTTCAGAATACTGGCCTGTATCTCAAAGACTGCCCATAAACTCTGTGATCGGGAACCCATTCAGTACACCTGGGCAGAGAGCGGTAATTGTAGATAAATGCCTTGTCAAAGGATGCTAAAATTCTTTTTAAAATATATCAATTGCATTCATCCTAACCTGGTTTCCTCTCCCTCCAGAAGCTTGCGATAGGTAGCGATCTCGTTGTCGAGACTGAGCTTAATGTTGAGTAGGTCATCGTAGTCCCTGAGCTGCTCGGCCACAGCATCACGGAGCTGCTGAAGCTCCTTGTCCCTCAGGGTGATTGCTTCAAGGTGATCATCCTGCTCCTGGCGAAGCTGTTTCTCAAGGTCCTTGATACGGGCGATCAGGGCATCGTTCTGCAAGAGGTTTTAAAACAGGTGGGTATTCTGAATGATTTTGTAGATTTATTTAGTCTTTCAAAGTTTTAGAATGTTGCAGAGTACATGTACATGTATGTGCCGTTGTTTAACTATAAGATGAAAAGAAATCTTACGACTATTGTCCAGTAAGTTCAAACTCCTATTTATTTGGGCACATTCTCTTCACAGCATTCATTTTCAAACAAAGATAGGAACAAATATATTGCTGATAAAGATATACACTGTACTCTCTATAAACCCACAGGTTTCTAAATGAGAAAAAATTTCCAAACCATATATTGGACAGGATTTTTTGCCCCAAAGCATACTAATCAATCACTTCTGAACTGTTCAAGTAGATCATTAACATTAAAGCCGTGGTTAAAAAACGTTCCGTAAAACCTTGATGTTAAAAACCACCTGCTAAATGTGCATTTTCCTTTACTTTGCTGCAGAGTTACAGTGCTTAGAAGTTGGTATACAGAAAGACTATTACAGTGTAGATGAGGATGGGAACAACTTACATGTACATGTGTACTGTATATAGATTACAGAGAGGTTAAATGACATTTATTAAATGTGCACAATGAAAAAAATCACTACAATGACACACCTGAAAGATTTTTTTTTAACAAGGTGTTTGTAAAAACAAGAACCAAGTAAAAGCCATTGCAGGAAACATGTAATAAATGCCAAGAACACTTGCTATATGTAAAAGAGAGCTAAACTGCCACACAATCTGAGTCTTATGCTCCACAATTAGAATGTGCAAAAGAAAGCGAATATACATTTCCAAAACTACATTTGCGCATATCATAAAGGATAACTTGAAGACAGAATAGGGCCTGATATAATTAGCTTCCAAGGTAGTATACAAATACATGTATTTGAGAAAAAATGAAGAGCTTTGAAATTGGTAAAACATGAGTGAAAACAGAGTTTCCACATAAGAGGCCTGCCACCGGGATGCATACTGCCACCTTTTTTTTTTAAGAGAGGCTTTAATGCATTTGAAGGCATTGTGAATTTTTATTTCAGCTCACAAACCTCTCGTAGTCTGAGGATATTATATTCAGCTGTGACAGAACTGATCTTTTGAAGAACCTGTTTTTAATAACAGAAGGAAATGTTGCAAGCCAGAAAAGGGTTGTTTATACCACAGAGGTGCTGATAAAATGCAGGGATTGCTTTCAATTACAGGATAAGTATCAAGACAACTGCAAGTCTGCAACATTATTAAACTGGATAATCTGTAGCTGACACTTCCAAAGAGAGAAAGAAAGATTGGTATTGGAATGATTTTCCCTGTTGTAGCATGTTGCTCATGAATAAGTATCTTCCTTCTTTTTTAAATTGAGACAAAAACTAGATGATCCACATAAATTCTTATGTGAAGAATATTAGCATTAATCTAGCAAAATCATTTCATATTGATGTTCAAATAGCTTAACAAAAACAATTAGAAAATCTACCCTGATAGAATCCCTTCCAAGGACTGGTGACACTCAAACTGGTAGTAGGAGTAGTAATTTCATGATCAATTGAAACACAGTCACAAACAATTTACATTCCAGTCATCCGTAGAGTCAAGCTTAATGTCTATGCTTGACTTTCTATGCTTGCATGTTTATGGTACATGCTCCAAAATAAAGATGCAGACAAAATGTTTCATTAAAAAAAAAACAAAAAAACAGGAGACCTACCTGGGCACGGATGGTGGTAATCTCAGAGTTGAGGTCATCAACAGTGCTTCGGAGCTTGCGGACCTCATCCTGAGAGTTGACGGCATCATTCCTGTGACGCTCTGCCAGAGCCTTCAGATCAGCCAACTGCACAGGAAAAAAAAATGAATTCATTGATAACATTGTTATTTCCACTTCATCATTATGGGTCATCACTATTCATTTTGCTTGCTGAGAAGCAATTTTACATGCATGCATATTAAAACAAAATATATCATTATCATCATATGAGAAATGTACATTAATTCTACGGCTCAACAAATCCCCCTCCTTTTCTCCTTTCTAACAGTCCCACTCCTTTTTTTTCCAGAATATTTTGAAACTAGGCACAAAGAACAAGCTAACTGTCCACGGTGAATTACCCTGAGATGCCTGTTTCTAATAAAACTGTGAATGATATATGACTTAAAACTCACATTTAACTTCCCATTTGCATGTGGTACATATCACATTTATACCACATACATGTAGTCAAGCTTATTCTCAATCTCAAAGGGTGTTATGCGCACATTTGTGTACATGTACAAGCATGACTGCAAAATCACACTGTGTGTTGAGATAGCACCAGACTGACTGGATGGCGCATTACCCTATGCTTGCTACCAAATGCAAAGTACAGTATATGCAGCTTTAAAATGCAGTTCTACACATTTTTCTGTCATTTATTCCTCACCTTAGCACTAGTCCCCATGTCTTAAGACGTTACAACTCTCATGGCTTCTTCTTAAAACTGCTCCAAATCCTATGCACGTGCACACACCCACTGCACTACATGTAGCAGTCTGGTGGGGCTAGGGATATTCTACTAATAGTACTACTTACAATAGCTCCTTAGCTCATCTTAAATATTGATCCAATCAGATAATCATCTATTAGTACATGTAGATAGTGTATGACAGCACCACCTAGTCTGTGTGCACCCATTATCAGGCCGGCACAATAAGCCAACATGTGATATAAAGGTGGTTTATGAATGAACTATTGTGTTTGGGCACTCTCTATTCAAGTAGGACCTGGATGTTTTGGTAGACCTCAACCACTCAGTGTCTTGTCTGACCAGTGTGGCCAAAAGTATCAAATGAAAATACTTTGAGCAATTTGCCCCCATAGCATACATCTTCTTTGATATTTTGTTTTGTTTATCCAAGGCCAGGGTTGTAGTAAAGTTTGATCAACAGATTATCCAGGGCTTGAAGAATCAACAAATACATTATGTAACCACCAAATAGACTCTGATTTCTCTAGTCTGCAAAGCAATAACAAGGAGTAATAAATATATCTGTGGCAAAATAATTGCAGACGCAAATAAAAATGAATGGGACATGTTCACTCATCCCATCAAAATATATTCATTCCCCTTCCTAATTCCATAAAAACAAGTCTATGAAAAAATGTAACAAACAATCCTTGAAATAGACACAACACTTATTTTCTGGAATGAAATGGGAGTAGGGAAACCCAGATTTCCTTTTACAAAACAGGGTTTTATAAAATAAAAAGTAGATCACCACAGTAGACCACATGACCTGTCAAAACCTAGAATTGGAGTCAGAGAAATAGGAAAATATCAGACCAAATATCATCCAGCCCTAGTGACAACCAAAGCACGCTGGTTGCAGTCTGAAACAAGAACTAACTTTATTTTCAGAACTAAAAATACTCTGAGAGAGTTCAATTGATTCCAGCTCTTCTGGAAATTTATTCTCTTTTGGAAAAAGACTACAAAATATTTGGTCCCTTTCAAGGGCTTCCATACATGGCGCTATCCGGCAAAACTAGATCAAATCATCATCCCACCATCTATAGTAATGTTTTTTTTAAACTTATTTACTGATGAGGGTAACAATCAAGCCAGACTGTGGGCCATTGGGGGAGTGGCATATGCCCTTGAGGGATGATTAGGGGGGCCCCATGAAAAAAGTAAGGAAAAAATGGAACAACTTATTTAATTTTAATCTCTTGAAATAACATTTTAAAGGACCTGCTTCTTGAGTTTAAAGGTACACAAAATGAGTCCTTTACCCCAGCATCTAAAGTTGAGAGGAGTGGGATTTTATAAACTCTTTTATACATGTACCAGCGGCAGTATTATACCAAAGTGTTAAACTGATGGAAGAAGAGTAAAAAAAACCTTTTTTTTCCAGAGCTACTTCATGAGCTCAACAGCCCAATTTTGCTACACATGGTATTAGTTTATATTATGGAAATTTCAGGGGCTCTTCAGGTTTTCCGAGCTTTGTAGGGCATTTCAGGGGCTTATTCACCCCAAGCTGCCATGTGATTTTTTTTTTCACCTGAAGAGTACCAATCTTTACCTTGCTGAAGTAGAGGGACTCTGTCTCCTGGCGGAGAAGGGTGGTCTGCTCAGAGGTCTGCTCCCTGAGCTCCTGGAGGCTCTCAAAGAGGGAGTTGTTGAGCTCCTCGATGCTCTGACCCTCGATGCTAGACATGTCCACCTGACGCCTGGTGCGTGTCTCCTTCAATTCCTGGTGATGACCATCAAAAAAAAAAAGAGAAAGAGATGGTTTATTGATTAGATTTATCATCAAAGTCTTTCAAGTTTTTTTTTTAATCATTGAAAATAATATCAAAACATTACACAAAAACATGGAAACAACAGATAATCAGAGAATGATTATCTAGGACGAGTGCTGTGAGGTGGACAAATTTATGAAAAGTATCTCTATCAAAATGATTTCTCCTTGAACAAAGCTGCTGATGAATTGAGAAAAGAGATTGCTCTTGGATATCTATCTGGCAATTATTCCTTGGATATAATGATAAGTGCAGAACTACATATATTTGACACTTGCAAATCTATTTCAAAATTGCACATTGAGAAGCTTACAAACGTCTCACGAAGCCCCAAATTCAAAGAAAATTATAGCACAGAATACAGAATGGAATACTGTATCAAATAAAAATTTAGTACCATACTGTAAACAACATGTGCCTGGACCTTGCAGTATAAATTGTATAAACAACAAGATACCAGTAAGAAGTAAGAATATAATTTTTATTGAAGGTAAAATGCCCATGGATGGCTTTGACATCCTTCAAACAAAAGAAAGTGTTTAGCCAGTTGTCCTTTACATCCATTAAATAAAACCTCACCATACCGAAAATGAACCCTTAAACTGTTAAGAGTAGACAATGACATTTCAAAGAAAAAATAAATCAATTTTTCCATGTAATTTTGTCACATCATTGATAGTTTGGGACCAAAGGAAAACAATGTTCTTGATATGAAGGTTTGAAGTTCATATTTCTTGAAAATGTAAACAAAAACAGTCATAATAAGAACATAATGATTGCACAGGTAAACAATCTTCTGGGACATTGAATTCAAGTTCTCAATGTACCCTGAAATTGCCTATTAAATCTAATATCATTTTTATGTGTTATTTGTTGAACTGTATTTTAATGTTAGTGTTCTTTAATAGCACCAGCTAAATGAGTCTTTTTTAACAGAAACTTGATTTATTTTGATAATCTCCAGGGGCAGCATTCTGAAAACCATGTTAGCACAAAAACGGTGTTATTGGTATTCTGAAAATCGTGTAAGCATGAAAAACACGTGGCCCAAGTGGTAACACCGCGCACAGTCATGAAATACGCAGTGGCAGAGTGCGCAGCGCAAACCCCATAAGCAGGTGTTAGCGAGGAAGATAACACGAAATTTGGTATTCTGAAAATGGTGTTAGCTAAAATTTGGTTCAAAGATAACACGAACAGTTAACACTGCATTATTTAGGAGAGGTTAAGTTATGACGATCGATGGCTGCACTTTTTTCTAGCAGACACAAAAGTTAAAAGGAACATTACAAGCATATAGCTATCGTCTGGCAGAATTTACTGTAATTTTCTTTCATTTTTCCAGCTTTAGGAAAATATCCATCGACTAACAATGATTAAACAACAGCTTCTTTGGAATTTCCTGTGAAAATACACCTCAAATGCATCTTTAATCTGGATTAATTAAAACTATTATCATAATGCTCATGGGTTATTAATTTATTTGGTTACTTTTTGCCAAAATACAAAAAAGATAAAAAAAATTTGAAACGTCTCAAAAAAGCACTAACAGAAATTAAAAAGAATGGAATTAGCGATTAGGGAACTCTTCTATAATATTCACCATTTTTTTTCCCCTTTTCCAATGGTTGCATAGTCCAATTACAATTTTTAAAACTCTCAATGCTTCTAGGTTATTATCCTTGATTCATCTATCCCGCCAGTCAATCTATATGCTTCGGATGGATTTTGCGGGATTTGTTTCTTTAACAGCGCATTTTATTGGATTAAATAGATGCAGAGTGGGAGGAGCCGAAGATAACACAAAATGAGATAACACGCAGATAACAAGGTTTTCAGAATAAGGATTTGGGGTATGTTAGGGGTGTGTTAAATGAGAGAGATAACACGATATTCAACACAAAAGTTAACACGATTTTCAGAATACCGCCCCATGCATTAGCTGGTGTTCTTTCCTGTGTACAGTGTGTGTTTTGTTTTCACTTTGATATTGTATGGTGGATATTGTTTGATTATTTTTAATGTACATACTGAAATTGACTATTGTTATGACTTATGAGTATAATGTGTACCTGGAAATGAAAAAATAAATAAATAGTATTAATAATCACTAGAATGCAAACACACCCCACAAAAACACAACAAAAAAACTGAAAAAAACATTTGAATTTCTTTGTGAGAGGTTTGTACCACTTGGCACCACTGAATGGATACCAAGGTTCTCAATAAACCACTGGGTTTGATCTTGCAAGTATTGTAGGAAGGGTGACAGGCATCATGCAGCCTGTCCCCTGCTGGAATCACCTTGCTTTCCAAAGTACCAAGATATGAGGATGATATGATAAATAAGCAGACTCTGGACATCAATATCATTTTACACAACAAGTCTTGTTCTCGCATTTGCAGATTTAACCACACTTGGTAGGAGGACCGTCTCACTGTGGTTCCTTGTGCAGGTAATTCTTAAATACCCTCCCTGTGGTCACATAAGGACCTGTAAATTTCAAGAACTTAATCAGGCCTCAAATAATGGATAATCGTTGAAAAAAATCAGATATATACTTCAACCAGTTTTCCATAAGTCTCATATTCCTACAGTGTATACAAACAATTGGAATTCTTCTTGTCTCATATTCATAGTTCTCATAATTTGTTTTCTATAAACTGCAATTACCTCCACCAAAGTTCTCATACAGAGCAATACATGTACTGATACTTTCTTTTGGAAAACTTTATTTTCACACTGACAAATATCCTGCCGCTTACTATACTACATGTACATGTACATGTATCTTGGGTTTGATATTTTGATGACAATCCAAAATTGTGGATTTTATCAATCACTTTAAATGAGAATTTTAAGGCATTTTCTATTGAATAATCTAGATAAAGTATTAGATGTGATAAACTATGATCGATAGGAAGGATCTTTTGATATCCTGTACTAACCTCCTTGTAGAGCTGCTCCTTGAAGGCGAGCTCTTCCTTCAGGCTCTGGATCCTGTTCTCCAGGTCCACTCGAAGAAGGGTCTCCTCCTCAACCTGGAAACAAACATACATGTATAAGATGAAAAAGCACATAAAATAGTTGTTTACATCAATAATGAATTTTGGGCAATTGTGTCTATGAATTCAGAATGGCATCCATTGCATTTTTGCTACACTCAACCCAGGTAAGGTATAAACAGCGTACCATTTGGCAGCCAGAAAGGAATTTTTTATTAAGAGTTCTGAGCATCGAACACTGAGAGCCTACATGTAGCCGTTACAAAATGGGAAAGGGGGGGGGGGGGCTTGGTAGATATGCACACATTATCATTACTATGAGAAACTCCCGCCATTTTAATCTTTTACAATCTTTTTACAATTCATGAAAAAAAAAATGTGAGACAATTGTCATCATACATCAAGATTTTTCTTGCACACTTTCCTCCCTTAATGCAGCACCCAATCTTAAGTATTTTAGAAAAGAGCATAGTGCCCTCTGTAGGTCAGGAACTTTAAGTCTCTGCATCTCGTTAATAATCAGAAATTATTTACTCTGACTGGATACTGACCTTTAAACAATCAATTGGTAATCAATGAAGATTATTAATGTGTGAAGATAATCAATTACTTTGTCATCCATAGATATAGAATGAGGAAAAAGACTGTGAAGACAGACTTGCATACATGTACATGCACTCATCGACTGAAAACATTTGTGTACAAATAAAAAAAAATCACTATGTACTAGTATATACAGTGTACATATATGTATTAAAGTTTATTATAAAGTCAAAAATACACTTTTGATATTGTGATAATCAAATAGTCCTTTCTATCTTCAAAGAACAAACCTACCAGACACTTATTAAAAATGTCTTTCAAGGAAATACATTTCAAAGATGTTGTAATCTCCTTGCTATTAAAATCTTAAACACTTTCTGTATTGACAGTGAAGTGGTTCATCTCATTTATGAATCTTAAAATAGACAAGCTAACACCAGTCTTATACTTTATCAATAGAACTACATGTAGCAACAATAAACAATGCTCAAGAAACTATTTACATTTTTATGCTACAAATTTTTCACAAACGCTGATCTGCATTTAATGTACCGTATTGTCACTGGAACAGGTTTCCTAATTCCTTTTAATACAAATGCTGCATCTTGTCTTGCTAGGGATTCAATTTTATAAGATCTGACAAAAGAGGTTTGTAAAGGAGCTCTGGGGCCCTTTAATTCTGACTTCCTTTTGTTAAATCATGCGTTACCTGTGGTTTTTTACCAACTTTTGTTGTGGCGTCCCTTGATCCCATTTTGGTTCAGCTACATGTAGGACACTAAGCCTTCTTTTCATGAATTATAATTGAATGATGCTATATTTTCCCCAGGTCTCTTTATAAGTGTGTCATTGATTCTAAGGTTTCATCCTCGCTAAAATTGAAAACATCGCAATAAGGTAGTACATGTATGTCCATGGTCCAAATGTCAAAAAACAGAGTGTTTGAGTAATCCCCCCCCCCCAGTAAGGGGAAAAAAGTTACTGCACATCCTCCTCCTATATCACTACAACAGATATCTTATCTGTTTCTATGCAACTATATAATACATGTAGGAGAGTCAACAAATTTAAATGTACCGTATAAAGTTAAATATGAATTGAGGATGGATTGTAGTATTTTAAATGTACAGATTCAAAAAATACAAAAAGGGCTTGTAATTACCGGATTATAATATTGGATTTTAAACACGGTTCTTTCGCTTCCACATTCCTTTTCGTTGTTTTATATTCTTTATCTTTATACACTTTGAATTTAATATTCTACAGAATAAAAGTGAAGAAGTTACATAATGGTATTGGTATCATTTTATAGTTTTAATGAAAGTTTATTTTTGAAATATCAGTTCCAGATTTGCTGTTTTTGTCTGTTAAAACGCTGTTCTATCCATCATTATCACCGCTTTTTTGAGGAACGTCTATACTCTAGTAGGTCTACACAACTGGGAGTCTACGCTTCTCAAATGGTCACAGAATAAGAGTGATTCTCACTTGTTTCTTGGCCACTTTGAGCTGTTTCTCCTTGTTACCAAGGTCCTTCTTGAGCTCATTGAGTTCCTCTTCGAGAGAACGCTTGTCATTGGAGAGAGAGCGGATCCTACCATCTTTATCAGCGATCTGGGCCTCGAGTGCAGATACACGCTTGTTTGCTGCATTCAATTCTTTCTCGAGCTTCCCAACTCTGTAAAAAAAAAAAGAATGGTTAGTTGTATGTGGATTGTGTGGAGCACTGTGGCCCAATGGAAAAATCTCTGGGCTTTGAATCTGAGGGCCGTGGGTTTGAATCCCAGCAATGGCCAGCGTACATGTAATGTACAACAAAGTGTTAAATAAGAAATTGATCCAAATTGTTCTGCGATCAACCCAAACATGGGTTCTTGGTAGGAATTGGGCCTAATTCCTTTCATATTATAATGCTTTGTTTGTTTGTAAATTGCTCAAGCAATATTGCAACAAAAATACTAGTGTATATATTTCTACAAGTACATGCAAATGTACACTATATGTCAAATACATGTAGCTTGTGAAATCAAGTTCAATATTACCAGTAAATACCAGCAACGATATTAAAGTACTTTCCTCAAGTGAAAGGATATCAAACAGTCATTAGGCTCATGACAAAGTTTCAATGATCAGAACAAAAATCATTCAAAAGAAAACAGTCATGCACACTTTTAAATACAGGGGCCATAGAATGATTTTGAAGGGGGGGGGGGAGGGTGCTCATACACAAAATCACAATTCAATGGTCATTATAAACTTAAGCTTTTTCGATTATTTAAGCCCCACCCCCCCCCCCCAAAAAAAAAGAGAAAATAATATTAATAATAATAAAAGAAAATCAATAATTAAAACAATGAAAAAAATTAAGCAAAAATAAAACCTGGTTATTCACACAAGCTTTTAGTTAATTGTTACCCCCCCCCCTCTTTTAAGTATGTTTTCTTTTCTTTCCTCCTTCTTTTTTTAATTTTCTTTATTGTGCCATGAGCATCTTTTTATGATGGATACTGGCACATTATCCAGCAAATGATATACAGAAAATTAAAAGAAAATAATATACAGAAAACTAAAAGGAAAATAAAAAGAAAAACACAAAAATCTATCCCACTTTCCCTGGTACATGTATATACATATACCTTTTTTTTAAAAATAAAATACTAATACTTCCAAAAAGCTAAACGGAAGTTGTCTGCTTTATTTATAAACATCTAATTCACAGAGCTGCTTATTGATTTTTCACTAATCCATAGAACCCACAGCCACACAAGACAGTACAGTGTCTTTCTTGTTCTGCATGTTCATAGTCAGTGAGCGATGCAATAGTCAATAGAGCATGAAGTTCTGAACAATCTACCAAATACATGTAGGTTATTCAGAAATCAATTAAAGAGTAAATTCTCTACAAGGCAGATGACACGGTACTGTGTCTACTTGTATATGTCATTTTCTTTAAAATTACAAACAGTGATACAAAAATGCAATACGAGGGCTGTCGCTGTAGCCTACCCCATATCAATATGAAAAAATCATGGATGTGATATAGCTCGATTCTCATTAATTCAATTTCTGAAAGATACATGTACATGTATGCTTGAACACATGTACAGGCCTACCCGCTATAACGGTACTCGTACAGCACATGGAAACATTTTAAAGCAATATAATCTTATAAAAGGAAATGCTACCTGTACACGTAGCTAGTCTATTGAACTACATGTAGAAACATTTTTTTCTTCTGATTTTTCAATTTGTATTTAAGGCAGAGAAAGAGTGAAGGCATATATTGAAAGAATATATGTGCAGCATTACAGAGTATTGGACACCTGTACCGTTGTTCACTCAAGTGACTTTTAAATTACCAGCATCTTCTCCTATAAAAGATATCAATTGCCACACCCACCCCTCCTATGCAATCAAACTCCCGTTATTTAAAGGAGAATGAAACCATTGGAACAAGATAGCTTGTGTGAAAACAGAAAATCAAAGAAACAGATCAACGAAAGTTTGAGAAAAATCGGACAAATAATGAGAAAGTTATGAGCATTTGAATATTGCGATCACTAATGCTATGGAGATAGCAAATTGGCAATGCGACAAAGATGTGTGATGTCACTTGTGAACAACTCTCCCCATTACTTTAGTATATATTTCACTTGAATTGCCTCTTTTACCACATCTATCCATAAATCATGTGTTCTCTGACTTCTTTCTACATGAGGGCATGTAATACATATTTGTTTAAGAATACATCATGGATAAAGAGTTTGTATCATCATAAGAAAAAGCAAAAAGATACATTTTGAGGGTATTTTATAGTCCACCAAAGGGAAAGTTGTTCATCAGTGACATCACACATTCTTGTCGCATTGCCAATGGGAGGATCTCCATAGCATTAGTGATTGAAATATTCAAATGCTCCTAACTTTCTCACTATTTGTCCGATTTTTCTCAAACTTTATTCTTATTCTTTGATTTTTCTGTTTCTACACGAGCCTATTTGTTCCAAAGCTTTCATTCCCCTTTAAGTCCTCATCAAGTTATTGGGTCGATTGATTTTTTTTTGTTTTCTAAAACTGTCACAGGCTATGAAGAGCTCAGAAACTGAGCATGTGAAGCGTAGAAATGTGTATGGTTTTATAAGTAGATTCGTTTATGGTAGAATACTCTAATCAATAATCTGTCTAGATTTGTGGAATTCCAAGATGCAAAACAAAGGATGTTCCCCTTGAAAGGTTAAATCAATACTCAAGATAGTACAGTACACTATTAAAAAGTTCTAGAAGAAAGGACGATTAATAACTCGGCTCGTGCATCAGTACAGCCCAGGTGTACTTTTAAAGTCAATGAACTTCTTTGCAATTTGTAAACTCTACACACTCTGCATTTATTGCATTCTTTTTTTTTATTTATGTTTTTATTGATAAATCATAAACATACAAAACATTTACATCAAATTTCACTATAAAAGTTACATCAAATTTCAAGGATAAATAAAAATATATACAGAAGATTGGAGTGATCAAGAAAATAAAGAAAAAGAAAGAAGAAAAAAAAAAGAAGGCGGAATACATCATACTTTTACATCTTTTGATGCCAGCCAGAGCAAAATGTATTTCAAGGAGCTCTGTAATCAAATAGAGTGGACATCCTCCAATTTTAAAAAAAAGTTCCTGATTCCTGAACAAAAAAATGTTTACCATTGAAAACAGGGTAACAAACATAAAAAACCCAAAAACATCACAGTATCAAAAAACCCTGCCTCCTACATAAAAAATACCCCCCCCCCACAACAACTGATTTCATAAAAAGGCTATAAAAACTACATGGTTTCATGTTTTTCAATGAATTGGTAAAGGATAACAATCACCATGGTAACCACAGAACAAACAAGCATGGAATGTCTAGTTCATGAAGTTTGAGGAGAGTGGAGGAGTGCCTGGATCCTGAAGGCAAAGGTCACTACAGGGTGTTCCACACCTGCTCATTCACAAAAATACAGGGTACATGTAAACTGTAAATAAGGCCTATCGTTCTTGTACAGTAAACAGTATTCTTTTTAAGAATACATGTACGCTGTACATGTACCTGTCTTGTGTGTAGTTTACTAGACATCTAGATGTATTGAGAGTTTGAGACTGTGGTCGTTGTACAGTGTACAGTCTTCTTATTGCAGATACGCAGTCAAGGGCCACTGCACAAACTTGGGGCACCTAATGCCCGTAAGGATTTTCTCTGAATGAAAATACTCTCAAATTTAATTCCAGAACAGCTTGTACATGAAGCCTTTCACTCGGATTTCTTTGAGGAACCTTGCAGCCTTGAAGAAATTTTTTGCTGCATAAAAACAAATCACAAAGAATTTTGATCACTTGATGTGAGGAAAGAAGTATTCACACCCTTGCCTCACAGCCCTGTTCCACAGGTACTAAAAAGTATATGGTATTTTTTATACTAGGGTAGCAATGCCTAACCAAATTGAATCAAAATCAAGGATTCTGTGGCATAACACTACCATTTGATTTCAATAGTAATACACCGGGGCACAAGAATGGCACAGTCTCCTTGTAGGCCCAGAGATATCTGGTTCAGGCAGGTCTGTGTGAATGTGGAATGCATAATAATAAGATACTTTTGTGAAATGGTTTGGTGTGAACACACCCACTGGAAATCAGACAAATATGCCATAGAAATATCGGATGACTACGTATTTGATTGCTCAATCTTCTTTGCTGAACTATGGAACTGATAGTTTCATTTTACAAACTGAAACTTCTGCGGTATGTACTTTTTTACATGTAGAACAGATTTCAGGACATCCTGTACTGGCTGTACAAAGATGTACTCAGTATACTGGTAATTGGCATACTACATTGTGTGATATTTCTTTGGTGGTCAGAACCTTGAGGAATGAGAAAGAGATGAGAGTCTGAGAATGAGAAAATCAGAGAGAGGTCACAAGTTCAATACATGAACACGTGCAGCAATATAATTTATTGTACAGTGTAGTGTATTCCACGTGTACAGTATGACGTATTGTACCAGAAGGAAGAGATACATGTACATACTGTGCAAGACACAATCTTGTTCAATAGGCTCAGATACTACAAAGAAGAATAGTCAAGAAAACAGTAAAAATACCATAAAACCCGATCTTTAGCTACATATACATGTACATGTACGTACTGGAGTGTAGATACAAAAAGAAAAGAAAAGAAAAACCCCCTCATGATCCATGATGAGCTAAGAACATAGACATGTACCAGTAAGAAGTCAATATTCATTAGTGCTCGTTTTTGCTACTGATATGATAAATCATCAATCATCCCTGTGCATACAGATGATCAATCTTCTACAACAATAAAAATAAAACGGGTCAGAGAACATCGTACATTCGTTTTTCTCTGATACCCCTTTCAAACTGGCCTATTCGATTTCCACCCAGCGAGCTTCTCCTACATGCATTCCTCACTTCCCCGGCGAAGAAAACAATGTACCCTTTCGCACTGACATCTCTTCCCCGGCGAAAGTCAACGAGTGATTTGCTTGGGCAGAAGCGCAGACCCAGTGTCAATGAAAGCGCTTTTTAAAATTTTAATCGTACTATTTCTGTATTAATTGCAGATACATGTAAATCAATTTTATCAGTGAAGTTTTGGAGATGATGGCTGATAAACACTTCTCAGCTGCTGCTGCTGATCAGCTCACTTGGCACGTGCAATAGAACGAACGAAAAGAAAATTGTAAACATTGCTTCTTTCCGATTACAAAAAGGTGTAAAATAATTACAACATATTTTAGAAATATTAGAAGCAAGACGAAAAAAAAATCAAAGTATTTTGATATTTCAAGCACATTTTAAGCATGTAAAAAAACACAAAATATAATAGTGAAAAAAACAAAAGTATGTTCGAGGGTATTTAACGCTGGAATGATTGAATCGCTCATGTAGAAGTAGAAGTAGAATGGTGGCCTTCTACATTAAGCCACAGGAATACACTGTAATCGCTACATGTAGCTAGCTAGCGCATGGAATCTCAGATCAGGGGATTTTGGAGAAAAAAAAATTACTAGTACCTCTGACATCATGAAAGAGGAGAAGTTCTCCAGTTTGCTTTCATACTGGCTGTTTCACTGGCGAAGTTCTCCGGTGTACCTTTCATACTGGACACTTTCCCAAGAAAAAGCGGAGTATGAAAGGGGTATGTTGTATGTGTTTATTTCATTCAAAGCATTGCCCGAAAAACATTTAATTTCAATTTCTTTCATTGAATATCTTGATTGTAGTTTATTTGTTTGCACAATTTATTTGTAGTTCATGGTTTCTGTATTCGGTTCCTTTATTTCTTTTTCTGTGCTTCATAATCTGTATACTAAGTTGACCTAGAATATCTTTAGCTCATGCTTCAAGCTGAATGAATTGCAAGTTCACTGCACTGTGTCCTATCTTATTGATAGATGTACTATTATCAACACATGTACATTAACATCTTGGTGAGCACCCTGTTGATTGTCAATACAAAATGGGTTTAAACTTCTTGGTGAATAATATTTCCATTCACTAAAATACTTGCAACTTTGTACGGGTTAAGCCTACATGTATGTAAATGTAATATAATCGCTTAAGCACAGAAATTATATGGAGTTCTCAGAGACATGAACTGTCAATTCTCTGCTTTTGGGTGACAAAAGGTTGTTTTGTTCTTAATACATGTACCTGTATGAAAATACCATTCGCGTTGTTTATTTGAATACCTTTCAAGTTGTATGCTATTATACAACTGTATCCATTCGGCAATCTTTACTTCTTATTCTTAATTCTGTAGGCTTAAAAAACACAGCTTTTGTGTAAATACATTTAGGTTAGAAACAGACAGAAAGAGAGAGGGAGCTGGGGGAGAGATAGTGAGAGATTTGGAGAGAGAGAGAGGGCAGGCAAATAGGGATGGAAATGAAAGAAAAAAAAATCTATTATCGCAGATGTGAATGAGATCAATGAGATGTGTGCCCTTCACAATGAACCCCATTTGCTAAGGACGCTTCAATCAACCATGTACATGTCCTTGTCGTCTTTGTGTCAGCTCAGACACTCCCCGTTTACGTACAGAATGACTGAAATATTTGGTTATTTCGAGCAGTTGAGGATTGAGACTGAAAACTTAACAGCAGAAAAAAAAAAAGCAGGAAGCGATAGACCAATAGCGACAAGAGGAAGAACATCCTTATTTCATATTTCTAAAAATACAAAAGAAATAGTGAGTGGATGTCATTGTCTCCCCCATTTTGCATACTGACAAGGAGGCAATGTACATGAATGGACATGTACATGTAGGCCTACCGTTATTAAATATGCAAAAATATGACAATCTACCTTTGTCTTATTTTCCATCACATTTTAGATTTTCAGTGTGTGTCCAAGATGTACATGTACATGTATTTGGGCACATTTTTTCTTTCTTTTTAATTTATTCAAACTTCAATGCAAATGTGTGTATGGATCAAGCTGATATGGATTCCCCTTAATAAACACATGGTGAAAAGGGTGATACATTCATCTGGATTCTGGAGACTGGTTGCAATAAAACTGATCATAGAAAATGACATACAGTTGTACAGTTGTACATGTACAATTGTACATATATGACAAACAGGTTTGTAGAATTGTAGATAAATGTTTTACCAACTCCTTGGTTTTTATCAGCTCAAATGTAGATCAATGTTGGTCAATATGTAGATCTGATAACAAAACTTTGGACTCCTTCAGTCCTTTCTTTAAATCTGAGAAGGAGGGGGAGGGCCGGGCAAGCCCTAGAATTCAAATTTTAAAAGAGGGTGTCATCAAAGGGACCCTTGTTTGGACTAAGACTTAAATAGTTGAGATGTTGTGCTCATCTTCTTTCGATGCGTTTTGTTATTCAGTGAGATCCTGCTTCTGAAAAGACCTAAAGAAGACTTCTAATATGAATCCCCCACATTCCGTCTGGCATTAACATTCGTGTGTATGTGTAGGCCTTCAGTATGTAAACATGTTGATCTACATTTCCATCTTTTCAAGGCAAAACATTTCAAGGTGAAATCTTTCTAGACTCCATTGAAAATTGTGAAGCTTTGGTCTCTGCTGCACATCACAGAAGCTTCACCAATACAGGTTGTCATATCAACTGATCAACAGTGTATATAAAATGAACTAATGATCATCATACATGTACTTTTTAAAGGAAGATGTCTTATCTCTTTTAGTGGCTCATCATTTGAATATTTTTCTGCCAGATCAGTCCACAATAAGCGAAAGGAGGGGGGGGGGGGTGTAAATCTACTTCCCTCCATTTTTGCAGTTTAACTCTAAGACTTTTAAAAAATAAGGCATTGTCTACATCAGGGGTTCTCAATCTTTTTCTTTGAAGAGCCAGATGAGACTCCAAGTAAACCTGAAAGGGCCAGGGTGAAGTAGATACTTAGAAAAAAATTGTGCGCGAAGCGCAACGACCCTTGCGGTCGGGGTCCTAGATGCCCTCATGGGCAACCTGGCCTTTATTTTGAGAACATTTAATCCAACAAATTTATAACAGTTTCATAATGAATGCGGGCAAAATTAGAAAAGATTTCAAAGTCAATATTAATGATAAAAAATTGTAGAACTTTAAAACATATAAAAAAAAATCCATAATTTATCGTTCGAAATAGACATGAAATGAAATACTCCGAAAATTTGCTTTGCCCAATTGATCGTGGGCCTGGCAGCCACTGTGCAGCGCCAGATTGACGAGGCTCTATCCCTTTAATCGTTGAACGCCAAACAGGGTAGCAGCAACTCCCATCTTTTAACGTTTTTTGGTCTGACGCGGCCGGGGTTTGAACCCCCGACCTCCCGGTTGTGAGACGGACGCTCTACCAACTGAGCCAACACACCAGTATTAAAACGAATCTAGATTGTACCTATACATACCTGGTATTGGGGAGACAGATAATGTCTTGAGGTATCAATATTTTTTGTAGTCAAGGTAGAACGAATAATAGACCATGTCTGTTGTAGATTATAACAAGGATGGGGCAAGCAGGGGCCTTGGAAGGGGCTGTCAGCCCCCCCCCCCTTTTTTTCAAAAACTATGTACAAAAACTTAAAACTGACCATATGATTGTGATTTTTTGCATGACCAGAACCCCATTTGAAAACCATTTGGCCCCTAAGGTACTTCGGTATGAGTTAGTTCTTTGAAATGTTCATTATGTAAAATGTACTTTCACACCTCTATGTAGATCCAAACATGGTGTCAACAGCGCTGGTCGTCTAATAAGAAAGTAGATCGAACAGACAGTAAGGACTCCACTAAACTTTGTTTAAAAGTCAAATTAATTTGACTGCCATTACTTTTATTATGGTTAGGTCTACGTAGATACACAATGTAATCATATTGAGCTATAAAGTGATTAAAAAATCCCAATAGAATCTCGCGGGCCGGATTGAGAAGCTCTGCTGGCCGGATCCGGCCCGCGGGCCGTAGTTTGAGAACCCCTGGTCTACATGTAGTTTCTCCCAGGGAAGTGACTTTCAAACAATATTATAAAAGCTGAAGTCCTACATGTAATCAGACCCCAAAATGATTTGTTGTCTGGCTACATGTATATTTGCTTGTAAAGTTGTATAGGCCTTGGAGTCTTGGAGTCCATTTGAAAAGTCGTAAATTTGATACTACCCAAGGACAAAAACATAAAGATAAGATTTTGTTTGGAATTCTGGTCTAGGCCTATATGATTTCTTTCAAACTGTGATCTAGTTTGCATGTAACATGTACATTGTATGAATGGAAAGGCCCAAAACATGCATCTGCACCTTCACTTGCTCTAGCCGTGATAGGGTCCATGCTCTAGCAAATTACAATGTCTTGACCCCAAAACTGACATTGTAAACGTGTAATACCCTATAAACGCTCATGAATGTATGCGCCATTTGGTCATTACATGTATATGTCTACCAGAAAAATCAGACTTTAATTTTGTGTAAAAATACAGACATGATTTTTTTTCTTCTCAGTTCCACAAAGAATAATTATAAATCATACATGTATCTGAAGTTTCAGTAGGCATACAGTATCAGGCCCTTTCAGGGTCTACAATGTACATGTAGATGTCAGATACGAAACAAGAACAAATAGCTTTTTGGTTTGTTATACTGTAGGCCTTCTAGTGTACATGTAGGTCTAATAAAGACAGTGTGAGGATGTTTCATACCAAGTAAATGACCATTTCCTTTCCTGATCTCTCAAGTAATGTGTGATGCAATAAGCATCCAGGAAATGCTCTGAAAACCTCAAATACGGATTTCAAATTCTTTACCCGCGCAGGAAGCTTTGCAATTGATGTTCCTTCCTGGTCCTTTGGAAATTGAGGAAACTGCAGGAAAGGTGGCACACATTGTAAAAATGGAAGCTCCTTGGTACAGTACAGGGAAATGGTTATCATGAATGGTATTGGAGGTGAAAGGTTATTGTGTTCACACCTGCCAAATAATAAAAAAAAATCACAAGTTTGTAATCAGGCCTAAAAAAAGGGAACTTAGCTGTATCATTCATGGTATAAACTATAATATGAACATATAACACCAGTTCTTGAAGTCATAATGATCCAGAATCAAGACTCTTTGCTTCCTACACATCCAGTACATGTAGGCCTACATGTATAATATAGCCTATAATATTTACATGTAGGCCTATATGTAAATGTATTAGTACTGTTCATCCCATGCAAATTCATCTTACCTCAAAATACCAGCTAATAGCACCAAACAATTATTGCTATTGAACAAGAACTTCAGTCACAAGTTGAATGAAAACTGTACAGAGAAGTGAGTGCTGACATTTAAACTCATCAAACTTGACTAGAGGAAACTGTATACTGTGCATAGTTTTGATTGTTGAAATACATAATTTAGAAACAGCAGTCAGCACTTGGAAGTTGACTCTTGTTTCTGCATATAGTATGTAAATACAGTACAGGTATGTGCAGGCTATAACCCTGCTACATGTATACATGTATGTAGGTATTGGAAGTCCCTGACAGCCTGACTACAAAATGTATGTTTTTAATATCAGACCTAGGAAATTTGGAGGTCCCAATCTGACCATCTGCAACTTCAAATTCTGACTGCTCTCTCTCTCCTCTTTTTTTTTACAACTGTGCTGATATTTCATGAATGGGATGCTGATATCTGGAAGAATGCCAAGTCAGTTTCCATACATGCAGCAATCCATGTGTCACCTCTCACCACACTGTGTACCGAGTGAAAATTCTGCCAACATCATAATTATGAACTTTTAATATTGTACAAGTACATTTTTTAATGGCTGCTGCATTCAAGTACACAAATGTACACTGTATGTATCCCACTGTGTTTAATCGCATAATTATATTGTCAAATGAGTTTCATTCAGAAATAGTATGTATGTACTGTGCATTTTCATGAATAGAATATTACTTGAGGATATCAAATTTCACAGAGGACTTTTAAAATAATCAAGAATAATTGAATATCTTTCTGAGAGAACATCTACCATGACTGAAATCCCCCCCCCCCATCATCTGGCAATCCCTTCAAATTTCCAGGCATTATTACCCCCAGATCACAACAATCGTCAAACTTTATAATTTCCCTGGAGTTTGGGGATACTTGTAAAGTGTCTTCTTCTTCTTCCAGTCTGGTACAGTCCGCCACTGGCGTATTATCGTACCTTGTGCTTGTCAAGTGTTGAGGGTACAGTGCAAGTAAAAAAGATTCTACAATGGACTCTATGTGCAGCTAAAAAATATTGTTAGAAAGTATTGTTAAAAAAATAGTGTCAATATTGTTCTTAAATTTGCTTGTGCATTATTAATAAAAAAGACAGTATGTAGATATAGAACCTAATGTATAAGATGATATTCAATTGCATAATGTTTCATACAGTCATACTGTAGGCCTACCCTTTAAAATGCCAAGCTCCCTTGAAAACATTTTTTTTAAGCTGCAATGATGCCTAATGTGCATTGTACAGTGCAGATACTTATACTAGATGTGTGTACATCTATGCTGAGGATATCAGCTGGCTCATCTGATTAAAGCAATTTGTATCACAAATTCACAACAAAGTTTAGATGACATTCTAGCATTTACATTGATGGCTATTGTTGACTTCAGAATGTATGCACAAGTTCTTAAACAGACTATTGACCTTGTTTACCATGTAACAAAAAAGAAGTACTGTACTTATCATGTCTGTCTACTGCTATATTAAAGCAAATGGATACATACATGTACCGTACCGTATACATACAGTACTGTTAAAAACTTCTATTCAGCCTACATGTATTTCAGGTTTAAAGCTTGTTCAAGTACTACGCAGTTACTACATGGTGTATTTAAATAGGACACCTCTCAAATAGGACAATATTTCCCTTTTAAAAGCACCTTGATATTCACTGATGATCATGAATGAGTTTACCCAGTAGAAAAGATGGTGTTTCACACCTTTATGGATTAGCAGTTCAGGTTTTCTTAAGGTCAAGTTCACCCAAGAAAAATGTTGATTTGAATCAATAGAGAAAAATCCAACTAGTATAACGCCAAAACTTCATCAAAATCAAATTCAAAATAGCAAAGTTACATACATTTTGAAGTTTTACAAAACTTGAAAATGTGACATAAATTAGAATGCCGATGATGTCCCTCACTCACTACCAGATTTTTTTTTTTTTGAGGGGGGGGTTATTGCTTGAAATATACAATATTTCAATTTTTACAAATTTGACAATAATCCTGGACAAACTTGACTGAGCCATTTCTTTTAATGGTAATTCCACATGTTCAGAGAGGAATTTCTTTCACATGACAATGAGGTAAAATTATATTTCATATAATACAATACAAAAGAAATAGTGAGTGGAAGATGTCATCAGTCCCATCATTTCCATACAGGCCTGGATGTGCAGTTATCTATTTTGTGAAATTAAGCAAAATTTATTACTTCTTAGTTTACATCCCATTTTGATTAAATTTTCAGTGTTTTAACTGTTATGCTGGTTGAATTTTACTCTGTTTTATATTCTAAAGAACTATTTGTCAGGGTGGACTTGTCCTCTAACAAAAATAATGAATCTATTACTAGTATTACAGCAAAACTGAATTCAAGCTAAAAATCTGGAAAGTCAACATGGCAAAAAAAGCATCATCATCATCATCTGGTACAGGATGCTTCTTGTGGGATTGGTCACTGAAAACTACTATGCTGTACTCTGCCAGTTTGAAGTGTGTGAGATCACCAGATAAGCAGGTCACTATAGTCTATACTGGTACTGAACGGTACTACATGTAGGGTTTTTTTTAGTGATTTTGAATTTGAAAGAGTCCAATATTTATGGTGTCCATGTTTGTTCGGACAGCAGGTTATAAAATTAATAATAAGTGTTGTGAAAATGGCTGATTTTCCTAAGTCTAAGATGGAATCCTCTCTTTTCCAATCCTCAAAAAAAAGAAATTTATTACAAATAAAATTTATAATTTCAAATTGCTATGATAAATTACACTCCCATACAGACGTGACAGACAGTGACTCTTTTCTTGTTCATGCAACGAACAAGTACATACTCGACTCAATGCGAACGGTACGCTTGACCTCACTCGGCCGTAACTTGAAGCGTCGGTTCAACTGTTCGCGTGGGGCCGGGCCGCATCATCTCCATTATCGGTATCCTGCTGTTTAGTCAAATTCACCACGATCACAAATGACAAGTGTCACATCTTCTTGATTTAGACATGAAAAATAGTATCGGGAGAAAAGTATGTTACAAAACTCCGTTCCTCATAAGCCATTTATTGAACTTTGAAAGTGAATTACATCAAAGGTTTTTAATAAATATGCAAAATTAGACATTCTGTCGCACGATTTACGAAATTTCGTTAAACAAGAAAAAAAGACTAACCTTGGTCTCAAATTGTCAAGCTCCGTCTTGTACTTCCCACATTCAATCTGCAATTTCGCCTTTTCTCCAGCTGTTTCATCAAGCAATTTTCGGGCATCAGATAATTCCTTTTCGTACAATTCTTTCACGCTATCCAATTCCCTGGTTTGTGTTTCTTCAAAGGAAGAAATTTGAACTTGAAGTCGTCCATTGTCAAATTCGAGTTGACGAACTCGATCAATGTAAGTTGCGAGGCGATCGTTGAGCCCGATCAGCTCTTCTTTTTCTTCGTGCCTTGATATTTTCGTTGGACTCAATAAAGATCCTGATTTTGAAGGTGATGATGAAGAAGCCTTTGGAGTTGAAGTTGACCTAAACTCCGTCCGAGTAGATCGCTTTTCGTATCGTTGACTCTTCGTTTGGGACGCCATGATTTATAAAAATTAAATTGGGTTCACGAAAACAAACACGTCGGACTGCACCGGGCTCTGTGAACACACTCGTGCTTTGCATGCACTGAAGCGAGATTTTCCCCGGCACGCGAAAAGCCCGGAAGTAAAATCTAACGGTAAACGTAAACTCAACCTTCCTGAATATCACGTGATGTAGAAGCTAACAAATCGATAGCCAGAACCGCTTCGTTCAGCGGGAAATTTGTTTCGAACGTGGGCGTATTTTGTATGGTGCCGCGCGCCTGTGTTGAGGGATTTCGAGATGGGGTGATACTTCGGTGATGGTTGGGACCAGCTACAGTGCCAGTTACGTTTGTTTTTTTAGAACTAGCTTACCTGAGGGGGTGGGGGGAGTGTCCTCCTACCCTGACAGAATTTTGATTATTTTGTTTGCCCTTTTTCAATATAATTTTATTGACAGAATTTTCTGGACAGGGAAGTGTTAATTCAGGATAGGCAGTTACCTTCTATTTAATTTTTGTGCTTGTCTGAAAATGTGTTCCCCTCTTTACTTCACCATTGGCATCTACATAGCAGTTACCCAAGGGGGTGTCATTTATAGAGATATATGGTTTTAGAAGATGCCTCCTGAATATACCAAAATCGCTTTTTATCATGTTTATCCATCCAAATATTGTCATTTTGTTATTTTAGGTGTTAAATCATTCTTCATAATGGGTTTTTTTTCTAAATAGATAATTACAATTTGCATCAACTCTATGACAATCTTCATACTTAACTGTGTATTTAAAATACAACACTAAATAGACCAAGCAAAATAACAAAATGAACCAATTTATTATTTCTTGTTAATTCAATATAGTTTATTCATCAGAGCATGATTTGTAAATTTTCATTGCACAATATACAAATACATCATGTCTATTTACTTGTACATGTAAAATATTGTTTCAAAACATATGGAAAGAAAAATAATAATTTCTAAAAGAAGAAAAAAGGAAAGACAATTTCTACAACGAACAAGAAATGGAAAGGGAGATGAAGAAAAATATATATTCATACAATAATGAAAATAAAATAAGATTACTAAGGAACAATAAATATGTGAAGTATAAACATACATCAACAATGCAGTTGGTTAACTATCATTTTCCTTGAATTATTCTTTCAAATATTTGATTAAAAAAATCCTGCCTATATGATAGAATAAGTATAAAAATCATTCAAATAATAGAAAAAAAACATAAAAAAAACTTATTGCACAATCCATCCCTCTTTGGTGGCAAAGGCATAACAAATAACCGGATAATTCAAGTTGTTTGAATATAAAAATCATGCAGACAAGTATCTATACATTATTTCACTCTAAGAAAATGACTTACTGAATCTATGAATTCTATTTTGAATCATTTTGAATCTGGAGGGGGGGGGGGGGGGGGTCCCTTCTCTCTGCGTGGCCTCCTCGTCTCCTACCCATCCATGTATAACGAACTGAGGATTTTGTTCTCATTAAATTAATGAATCATATAGCAAACAAATTTTCTTATTCATCTTTCATTCACTGGCATAATTTGCAAACTACAGAAATGTCAAATTTTACCCTTTCATACTCACCTAGATCTAGAATGAATTAATTTATCTCTTTATTTCAATGAGCTAATTATATAAATCTTTGTGAAGGGTCCATAATAGTAAAAATTAAAGTAACCAACCTTTCATCATTTTATCAACAAATTGAATTTTAATTCCTATCTTTAAACCATATACAGGCTGAACAATAGTTACTTTAAACTTCAATAACAATTAATATGAAGAATAGCAAGAGAAAGCGGTTGAGATGTAGTGGTTGTAAATTTCATATTCCTCCCATGATATCAAAACTGTGCTATACATCCTAATTTGGTACCCATGGCACAAAGAGTTGCAAACAAACACAACTCTTGAAATTTAGCGTAACACGATTTTCAACAACCAGCTGGGCCCCTGTCTTATATAGTGTTGCGATCAACCATAATTATGGAAAGCCAGCAACGTCAACATGTAAATATGCATGGTACCCGGTAGGATTGATGGATTTCCATATAGTTGACGTTAATTGGATCAATCACAACTCTTGGTTAGACAGGATTTTCGTTTTCATAAAATGTGCTTAATATATAAATAAATTGATGTGGTATAAATGTTGGCCTTCTTTACAGCTAGATTTCATACAAATATAGTACTGTTATTATACAAATCTATTTTGATTCAACAGTGATGTAAACCAATAATTTCCATAATATGATCTTTAAAAATATTTTGGGGATGGGAAGAACTATCCCCCTCTTAATCCTCACTGCTCATGGCTAAGGGCTTGATCCGCAACAGCCTTATTAATTCTGGTCCAGTACCATCACAGAATGACCAATACACTGAGTTGTTAAATGTCCTAGGTGATGTCTATACTGATGCTTCTGCTGTAGCTGGGTGTCAAAACTTTTGTGAAAATATGCAATAAAAAAAGGGGTAGGCTTATGAAAATTGCTGAGGACAGGGTTAACTTTCATAACTGCACCACCCTCGCTGCTTATGCCTATGGACCTGAGCGTTATCTGAGAGAGCCTTGTTATCCACAACAGAAGATTCATTACACTGAAATGTAAAATGTGCTAGGTGATGTCTTTGGGGGTGCCTCTGCAGTTCTGGGAACTATTGTAGCTGTAAGTCCCAGACTTTTGTAAAAATGCGCTATAAAAAGGGAATACTTTGACAATTACTGGAGACATGGCCAACTATCCCTTCCGCACCCTCACTGTGTATGATACTGAGCGACACCACCACAGACAACCCATTACATTGAGTTGAACATTGTCCTTGGTGATGCCTTAGAAGTTCTTGGAACTGTTAAGTCTTGTGTCCTTCAAGCTGCATCATAGATAGATCAACAAGGCTCCTTGATAGATGCCATCAGTTTGTTGCCGTTGATAACAGATGTAGTGGCAATGATGAAAGTGTAATCTGCAAAGAAAAAGGGGTAAACGTGTCACATAGTCATGGATTCTGAATATTGTGCTATTGCATAAAGTTATGTTTAATACATGACCGTTGCGATTTTTTCTGAACTTTTGAGAATAAAAATCCTTCCATCAATATATAAATTAAATGTAAAGGTATTCAATTTTCAAGATTTGAGCAGAGTAGAATGAAGTTATTACCTGTTATATTAAAATGGGGGGGGGGGGGGGGAATTGGGGTACAGTGACTTAGCATTGAGCAGACATTTTGTGGCTTAGCTTACATTAGGTATTCCAAGCATAGACATTCTTCAGCTTGTTTTCTGGCATTGTCAAGGGACATGTATAATAAGCAGAATTTGTGAGTTTATCATTTTGAAATGTCTGTTTAGTATTTCAAATCAAAATAATTAGAAATAGTGCAACTTTATATTCTATAAACACATTTCAAAATACCTATATAAGCCTCATACAAATAAACATACGGGGCTATTCCATTATGATCAATCCTTTTGTTCATTCAGCCACCATTTACCCCTTTCTTACATTGAATAATAAACTTGTCAGGCCATGATAATTTGACAGCATTACATCTTGCCATACAAACTAGAAAATGGAGACAAATCCCTCAGGTCCCACTTACAGAAGTCAGGGCCCTGTCTCACAAAGAGTTGCAATTGATCAAATCAACCACTACTCTGGAAAGCCAGCAACATCTAAAATGCATATTTCTTAAAATTTTTTCTAGATATCATGCAAATTCATTCCTTCATTCAAAATCTGTGTGGTTCTCTCTGTTGATAAAGGACATTGTGCAAATTTTCTGAAGAAAAATTTACATTGATGAATTCCTGTATATCTGAGGTTGACCGGATCAATAGTAACTATTTGTAAGGCGTGGCCAAAATGTATTTTTCATGGAATTGTCCTCAATGCCACTTTCACAGCACATACAAAACTCACTCTTCATTTTTCCAAGAAGCCTCAGGGCGTTGATTTCAGCGAAGGTACAGCCTCCTATGAAGTACACCATTACAACCCTCTCTGAGGGAGGGCCACTGATGGAACTGCTTCCTGTATGACCTGACAAATATTAAATATATTTTTATTCTTTGCTGCAAAAAAAAAAGTTTCCTTTTAAGGAAATTTAAAATTAGGCAAAAGTCATCAATCATATAGGACAGCTTGCTCTATCACACAGTAAAAGCTAGATGGATACTTGACTGCATGCAGTCAAACTTTATGCATCCACCATTGCCAAACACAAACTATATCACACACAACTAACACTCTCCATAATGACCACCATGAACTTTGACCCCCTATTAATTCAGGTCATCGTCCGGCAATATATGAGCCAAGATTGAAGATAATCCCTCATATTATTCATTAGTCATCATGAATGCAAGAAATTTCAATGTATGCAATGACCTTTCACCTCATGACCTAAAATATACTCAGATAAATATAAATTTCCTTTGCTTCTAGTTGCCAAATTTGAAGTTAAATTGTCAAAACAGCTCTTTACTGTAATGGTACTTAGGGGTATATAATGACCTCTTTGACCTCTGACCTTAATACATCAAAACTACTAAAGCATCACCACTTCTATAAACATACCAGGACCTAGTTTGAGATTGATCCACTAAATGGCACTTTATTTATTGTGAAAGCAAAGATGAGATGAATGGACGGACAAATGCACGGATGGACGACTTAAAACTTAATGTCCTACAATTTATAGTTGGCAGGGGCATTTGAAAAGGACCCTACTCAAAAGAAATAAAATGTAGCTACAATGAGTTAACCCTAACACCCAAAACAACTTTTTTTATATAAATCTTTGATAAATCTGATGAATCAATATCTCTATGTTTGAGAAAATACCCAAGAGTTGTAGTGTCCAATTATATGGGACACCTTGTAGTTTGTAAGGAGATACAGTACCTTTAACAGATGTTGATTTGTGTGTAGCATAGGATGGTCCTGGTAATAACTTGGTCACATCATCAAGACTGGCCCAACTCCCTCTAGAAAGTACCTTAGGTAAATAAGAACAATATTCAGACTTTATTTACATAAAACTGCAAAAAAAAGGCAGACAGTCCATCGACTGATAAAAATGTATTTGAGAACAAATGATTCTACAAATCATGTATGTCCAAAATAAAGATGGAATGAGGATTTTAACACTTGACTGTGATCTCATGATGAGGTATATACGGTAATGGAAACCTTAATTTCTTGATTCCGCCATTTTACGGACTCGTCAATTTTGCAAAAACTTTACCTTTCCATAGAAAAAAAAATAGCACTTAAACCTATATTCTTATCTGCATATTGGCTAATCAATAGATTCTAAAATAATTCTGTGCAAAGTTTGATGAAAATGGCATGGATTTCACTTTAACTGTAGAATTCACACAGAGGTTATGTAGAAATATTCCTGCCAAATTGTTTTACCAAAGCATGTTTAGCTAAAATGTAATTCAAAAAATATATTTGTATGATTAGATTAAACCTGTTCAGAAAAATATAAAATAAAAAAATTATATTTCACCATGATTTTATGTTTTTCATCCTTAGATCTAACCTACACAACTGTGGTCAATTCATGTTTGACACTCACAAATCACATCAGAATCGAATCCATATGTAGGCCTACATGTAGATATTATTTGTAAGCTTAGGATTATTTACAAGCATGTGCTAGTTTATCAGCTATTATCTAGACTATGAGGCAATGAATCATTAAATTTAAGAGCAGAGCAAATAGACAATTCCATTGTTCCCCCGCGACAGTGTAATCTGATAATATTTAATGATGTTTGCTCCCCCATCTTATGTTACCTGACAAAGATAGATGAGTAAATAAACCAAAATGTCTTGTGTTTAAGAATGTGGAAATGAATAAATATATGTGAGTTTCTTTCTTGTTACTCTGCAAAGATTTCTTTGAATGAGAAATGTACTTGCAAAGGAGGCTAGCTGTATTATCATTCATATCATAAACTGATAAAGGCAAAAAGCAGAAACATATAGTGTACCTATTTAAGGTTAAAAAAAAAGATATAAAAAAAATAATTCAGAAACAAGGAAGAAAGGTTCTGGGAAGAATGGAGAGATGATTTAAGGTCAGTAATTTTGGGTACAGAATACATTTGTTTTAACTTATATAACAAGCAAGAAATCCTGTTGAAATTGTAAAAAAAAATATTAATGTCTGCATAGGGGAAGAGGGAGGGGAAGGGGAGGGCTGTTGGCCCAAACAAGAGAAGATGAGCAATGGAAGTGCAAAAAACAATGTTCCATTCTTTAAAGCCAATACAAACCGGCAGCTTTGTACAACATACATGTATATAGCACCACCTCAATTCCTCTACTACTCAAATCTAGCCAGGTTCCTGACCAGCAATATAATAATCTAGGCAGTGTAGTATTGTAATAAAAGCCCATTTGAATAACACACCAATTCACTACATAATGCATGCCTACCTTAAAGGTCAAGTCCACCTCAGAAAAATGTTGACTTAAATCAATAGAGAAAAATCAGACAAGCACAATGCTGAAAATTTCATCAAAAGTTATGACATTTCAAAGTTTCGCTTATTTTCAACAAAATAGTTATGAACGAGCCAGTTACATCCAAATGAGAGAGTCGATGACGTCACTCACTCACTGTTTCTTTTGTTTTTTATTGTTTGAATTATACAATATTCCAATTTTTACGAATTTGATGATTAGGACCTCATTGCCTGAAGCACAAAATGTTAAAATAATGGAATTCCACGTGTTCAGGGAGGAATGAAATTTCATTTCACATGACAATGACGAGAAAATAAAAATATTTCATATTTCATATAATAAAATACAAAAGAAATAGTGAATGAGTGATGTCATCAACTCTCATTTGGATGTAACTGGCTCGTTCATTTAACTATTTTGTTGAAAATAAGCGAAAGTTTAAAATGCCATAACTTTCTTATTTTACATCCGATTTTGATGAAATTTTCAGTGTTATGCTTGTTGAATTTTTCTCTTTTTATTCAAATCAAGTTTATGTTGGGGTGGACTTGTCCTTTAATAATTACGTAGTACCAAATAGAAAAAGAAGTATTTTTTTGTACCTATAAGATTATAGGCTAAATTAATAGTTTACATGGTGTTGGTCTGTGGACTGTTTCATGAAAGGTGTCAGCACTGACAAGTCATCTTTCTCTGAGCCAATCAAAACCAAGGATTTCACCAAAATTGTCAGTGCTGACAAATTTAATGAACACCCCCTGGGGGGTGTTTCATGAACATTTTTGCCTGACAAGTTGTCAGATCTGACGTCTTTCCTTGATTCTGATTGGCTGAGAGGCACCGTTACGATAGTAATTGTCGGATAAAACGTCCGACAAGTCCTTTCATGAAACGCTCCCCAGGTTACGTTCCTTTTAAAGTTTCTTACCTGTTCAACCAATCGGCACGTGATGGGGGTATAGGCACCGCTGAATACGTAAGACATGTCATTTGGGTCCTTAAGGTTCACTTCAGAAGCCTTGGGAATCTGAAGAAATGAGGCAACCAAAACGGATGTAGATTGTACAATAGTAAAGAGTCATCTTTCCAAATCTCTGAATGTTTTTCTTTTCTTTCTTTTACATATGGTTTCCGACAAAAAAGTAGTCACCAGAGAATGGAATAGGATTTCTGTAACCCCCCCCCACATTGAAGGACCCTGTTCCTTATGATTTGAATTTTCCATAACTAATATTCAGGTATCATAGTCAAAGGGTTAAATAAAAATTCTACTTTAAATAAGGGAGCAATGTTTTTGTTTATTGTCTTTATTTTTCTACATTTAAATAGGGCTAACTTTCAATCAATTAAAAAAAAAGGTTATCACTTCAGGGGGAGAGTTCATACAAGAGTGGGCAAAGTGCCCTTTTGGGGGCTAAATCTCGAACTGGTAAGATTAATTGATTTATGTACATACATGTTAATTTATGACAATAAATAGCAATTTTCTGATAACATGACTTGGTCGGGCAATGACTTCATGACTTGAAAGTACTGATGTTTTAAAGAGAGATCGTTACATGATTTTTTCTGACCACTGTTATAACTTATGGCATATTTGTCTGTTAAAAAAGAACAGAAACGATTCCTCATGGTATGCTCTATTTATTCATGTGCTTCATCTTTTCAAGGTATGAGTCCTAAGCCAAGGCTTACAAAAAATACCTTTAATTTTCTTTAAAGTGACCTAAAACATAGTTGCCATTCCCCCCCCCAAAAAAAAAAAAAAACCTAAGGAATTCATCAAAGCAATATAACGAATTTTAGAAGTTAAGTAATAATAAGAATAAAATGAATTTACGGTGGGATTATAATAGCACAAACATTATTTTCCAAGCAAACGCACATGTAAAGGAATGATTCTTCCAATGCATGATCAGTTAGAAACTTGTTCTGATTCTTATACAAACCAATCACAATAAAACTAGAATAGCTTTTCTTAAAGGGTAAGTCCATCAAAACAGCAGATGGAATGAATAGATGAAAAAATATTGGTAAGTGACATCATTGACTCTCATTTGCATATCACTTTGTTGTACATAGACCTCTTATCTGGAAAGAAAGATTTCAAAACATCACAATTTGTTTTACTCCACATATAATTTTGATGAAATTTTCAGCATTATGTTTTTGTTTTCATTTATGTTTCTTTATATTCAAATCAACTTTTTGTTGGGGTGGACTCCCCTTAAGGTAATTGGAAAATATAGTTGCACCAAGTCCTAGATGCTTTATAATTAATTGTTTCCAATCAAGGTTGTGCAAAAGTTCCTTCTTCTCACAGCATCTTTAACCTACCAAGTTGAGTTTCCTTGAAAGCTGCCTGAAGCCCGCCCTCTTCATGGCCTTGTCCGCTACGCCACTGATCTTGGTGGTGACCCCAGAGACAGTCATCTTTCCCATGTTGATCTCTACTGGCTGCTGCTCAACAAACAGACCCAGTTTCTTCAGATTGGCAAAGGTTAGGAGGTGCTCATAGCCGTGACTCTGAAGGAAGTGCCTTAGTAATGTCTGGTATTCTTTGCTGGGTAAACCTAAAGAGAAAAGTAAATCTGAATAATAAGAATCATATCCCTTCTATGAAGAATTTCAAATAACTGATCTGCCAAATGGAGCTCATACAGTAAAAGAGGACTTTCAATATGTTTTCTGGGGCATGCTCAATATTTCATGATCAGTTCTGCTCCAGAAAAAAAAAAAAGAGAAAATATTTGGAGCTCTCACCGTGTTTGGGGCTCACCAAACAGCGGGTTGTCTCTAGTGGGCAACCCTTATGATGTAGTGGCGCAGACACTCATCAGGTTCTACTGAAAACAGTGCCAGAACATATTTAAATGTAGTCTAGAGTGAGGGTGAGAGACCACTTCGGAAAAGATTACCAATATTTATTGTTCAAACTCAAAGAAGGGATAAAAAATACATATACCGTGTAATTCTTTTGAAAGCATTGTTGGGAGTTACTCATCCTCTTTTGGAATGACAATATTTCTATTTTTCAAAGCCTGGTATATTTGCAAAGTATATGTAATATTCACACAAGATATGAAAGGTTTCTCTTGTGGTAACGATTAATCAAGATTTTGAAGTCTTTCTCATTAAATCATTGCTCAATGCAATGGATAATTCTACAAATGTTTGCATGATGGTACAGACAACATGGAGGAGGTTTAGGATTCAACATGTGGTTAGTCCTGAAAAGAACTGTTAGGATGGCGGAGTGTTGAGATTAAAATTGAGAGGGAAGAAAGAGGAATATAAGTGTGAGATGTATCTTTAGTGAGGTAAGGTGAAGTGATTTAACAAAGTTTTAAACCATGGGGTGTTTCACAAAGACTTAAGTGTGATGTGCTTAAAGATAAATGCCAGTTGTGGTAACGATTTCAAAATGAGTTTGTACAGAATCCAATGAAATGACCACAAAAGTGTCTGTTTGTATAAATAAAAAATATGTGCCAAAGGATTCTGGAAGAAATTGTGTAATTGCTGAGAAATTAACAAATAAGCACGGGATTCGGGTCAAGCGTCGGGCCGACATTCAAAGCAATAATAATACACTGTCCCACATGCACTTATCTGTGTTGGTGATCTTCAGTGTGAACATTTTTAGCGTAGATTTCAAGATTTCACAAAGTTCAGTTTATGTAACTGTAAATGCTAAATGAAATTAAATCACTGATTTGTTACGGGGGAAGGGGGGGGGGGGAGTAGGTGTAGGTTATATGTTTTTACTTTGTTTATAATGATTTCACTTTTATGTCTGATGGTGAACTCCTTTACATTATGGTAATCTTAGCTATTTTGCAAGTAAACTGGCTCCATGGAAGACCAGCAGCAATACATAATTGCAGCTGAATATGGATTACCAGCCGTATAATTAACTTTATTCCTTACCTTTTTATTATTGTATCAATAACATTGACCTCATCATCTCATATTGTATGTATATGTACTTTGTATTTGTTATTTTATATATGGAAATAAAACAAACAAACAATCTTTAAATGCCAACATGCACAATGTAAATTAACATGTACAATCTGATTGATGGAAACGTGGTAGAGTGTGTCCCTTGTGCATGATCTGACCAATGAGGTGATGCGTTACATACTACAAGTGAAATTTAAGAAATTTAACCCTAAATAGACTGGGCTATTTCGATGCCTAAGAAGACTGGGGGGGGGCTGATTCAGCCCCCCCTTATGATCTCGGCCGTCGATCGCGCGATCGCGACGAAAATTGGCACACGCGTTACCCATGGCATTATCTACAAAACTATAACATCAAATTCTGCAAAAATCTCATGTTTGATTAATTATGCTAATTTATGCGTAAAATTATAAGTTTGCTGTAATTAATAAAATAATGCCCCTGAAATGCTAATTTTTGTTTCACATACTCTAGATAGGCATCTGATCAAATTTATTAAAAAAAAATTTCAACATCACATTTATTTTCTTATGTATTCTATTGTTTTCTAAATTTCTTATGTATTTCTTTGTTTTTCGACTTTTTGTTTTTTATTGTTTTTTCAATGGAAATTGTCGGGGACTTTATTTAGATCATAAAAAAGATAAAATTAATTGATTTTAAGCAGTAAAAGGAAAAATAATGATAAATTTATGAATTTTTGGTTAAAAACACTATTTGCATTGGATTTGTACACAAATTCACGTTTTTGAGTAATTGTGGGTGTGCATGCACTTACGAAATGTTGCGTAATTTCCGAACCGCGTACCCGGGGGTCACAATTTTGGTCTCAAAAGTTGCGCGAGACTTGAAAGTAAAAAGTCAGTGAGCGACGCGGTCAAAAAATTTTGCGCGGCGGATTTATCGCGAAAAATGTCGAGGGGGGGGCTGAATCAGCCCCCCCCCAGTCTTTTTAGGGTTAAGTCACACTTTAGTGATGACTTGGGCTTGGTCTCCTAATGATGTACAGTCAATCTGCCTGGAACATTGAGACTCCTCATCTCTCCTAAGCTCATCTATCCCTCACTGCCAAGACTTCTCAGCTGATCTACACTTCTACTGCAATAATGATATTTCAATTAATACACATTGCTTCATCAATCTCTGTATCTAAAATATCAATGACTATCACACCAGTTAAAATATTTCCAATCAAACTCACCATTCTGTGTTAGTGACAGTAAACACATCAGTCTGAGGGTTCTTGTTATAGACATCTATAGAGAGAAAAAATATGTCAATTGCAAATTATTACTATATTATATATTTTCACTATTGTTTATGATTTTCTTCCACTGGGTTTACCTTGCATAAAACTTATTTTCTCTTTATTATTTTCAAAGTTCTTATCAACTTTCTCTTTTGTGGATTGTGTTTAACAAAGATTTAAGTGTGGCCAAAAATTGAATTTTACTCCAAAATAAATAAAGCATTACCCCCATCCACCTCCCTCAAAGAATTTTTCAAATAAATACAAAATATGTGGTAGAGGGGTAATTTCAAACACTAAGATTTCCATTTCTTGAAAAATGCTTAAAATGGGATCCAGCTCTGGTCATAAAAATTTGTGTTGGAAAAGGAGAAAAATTGAAAAAAAACCCCCAAAATGGTGAAAGTTTGAAATAAATCAGACAAGCAGCACTTGAGAAAGTTATGGCTGCTTTAGAATTGAGATCCCTTAGATTATGTAGATTTCAAATTGGCAACTGGGTAAGTCAATAATGAAAAGTGGCAAGGACAACTTTCCCATAGGATATGTACTTAATCATCAAGGATTTGTGGTTCAAGTACCCATTCCCCTGGGGCAGTAATCTAAATATAGCCCAGGTAGTATATTGTTTTATGTCCTCATAAAAGAAAAATAGAATTTGAAGTAAAACTTTTGAAAAAAATTACATATAAGCCATTTTCTGTATTGGAGTACATGGCAGAGTAGTCCTGCCTTACATCACTATGACATCACATATGCGCCCAATTTGAGGTCTCCTTGGGTATAGTGATTACCAATATTTACAACTTTTGAAAATTCATAACTTTCTTATTGTTTGTCCGATAGTTCAAACTATCACCTATCAACTTGTCTGATTTTTCTTTTCCTCTTAAAACAACTTTTTATGTGGATTGGAATCCCCTTCCTCATTTAAGTGCTGGCTTATGTTAGGATGAGTATAGCAAGGCTATTTGATTGATTGCTCTGTGATTTTTTACCGACCACTTAAAAGTTAAAATCCTTGATAAAGATCTTTTAGACCCACCCCCCCCCCCCCCCCCCCCCCCCCCCGATTTCAATACATGCTATTTTAATGTAGATACCATTTCACATACAACATTTTCAAAGAAAATACAATTTAGAAAAAAATTGAAGATAGCCATAACATTCAAAACCATTTGAAGACAAAACAAAACAGAAAATAGCATAGCAGCAGTATCAATAACAATCAATCTTTCGTTGCAGAGGACATGCATCTTATACTGTAGTATGCATTTTAATGAAAGCACTTTCGGCTTTGGTAAATCCTTCCAAAATGTCCATATCATTACTAGATAAGTATGAATGTGTTTATCCTAAAACAGTATTGATGCGGAGGGACATGATATACAGAAGTGACTTTAATAGATTTTGCATCGTTGCATAAAATTCACTAAGAAAATGAACATGTAGGTTTATTTTTTTCTCAACCATGCAATGAGCTGAAAATGTTGGGATATAATATTTATCTGTACTCTAGAGAGGGAACTATGAACATCTTTTCATGAAAGATGTGCATTACAAATCTTACAAATATCCACATTATCATTATCATTAGATATTCCCCCGTCCCTCCCCTCCCCCCAAAAAAAATTATAACAAATAAATAAAGTTTTACTTGAACATGACTAAAGTTGAAGGTGCCAAAATTCAATGAAATAACTTTGATGTGGGAAAGAAACCTATTATTCAAGATGCATCTAAATGTATGCATGCTGCAGCATTCTGCCAAGTTTCACACAAGAGCATGTACACTGCGTTTCCACAACATAATATTCAAAACAAGAAATTTGACCAGTTTCATGCATTATACATGTACTAGACTCAAACACACAACTTGAAGCAGATAAAACTGCTATTAACATGCTTGAATTTAAAAACACACCAACCTTGAAAATATCACTCTGAAAAGGCATACAAGAGAACAGTTGGATATTCAAAGTTAAAGACAATAAGAAAATGAAGGGGAAAATATCAAAACTATGCAGAAATGAATAGAGTATCAATGCCTGGCTTTAAAAACCTTGCATCTCAAAATGCAGAAAAAGCTTCATTACAGCTCAAAGTGGCAACATTCTTTAACAGAAATTGGGAAGCTATGCTCACACAATGTGAGGTTGCCATATTTTCAAAATAAAGAGTTTTCTGAGTTGCCATCATTTTTTTTCCAATTTGAGACACATGGATTTAATAGTCCAGCTATGATACAAGAATGTGAAAGAAGGAAATGTTTGTTTTAACATCTTCTGCAAACATAAACAGTTTAGAATGTATGTCTTATTCAGTGTCCAATGAAAAAAAAAACATGGCCCTACATGAGATTCTTTTCTCTACACTACTCAATGGTCTTCTGGCTGGCAGAAGAGCAGTAGTACATGTAGGTCAATATAGGTTTATGTTGGCAGGTAGAAGGGTGTTAGTTTTAATCCGCATTGTTCATTTTGTGTCGTACATCCTGGAGCTAAAACATGACAATAATTTTATTTCAATAATGGCTCCTCCTGGGGTCATGGAAGGAATATATTACAAGTTATAACAATGACAATGATTGGCATAAGAAACAATGAACAATTGCAATGCAATGCAGTGTCATTTTGAGTTTTATTTGAACTGCACAACCCTGATCCTGACCTTGAAGGTAAAAAAAAAAAGGATAAATGAGCATTTCTCGTTAATATGCTACTGATATTATCCTATCTCCAAATGGGGCGGTCAAAGACATGCTCAAAATTTATGCCAACAGAAAGATACAGCATGGAATATTTTTCCTGGTATCGCAATTTGCTATGCATTTTTTATCACTGTTCCACTCTGCTACGCATTTCTTTTAGGTAGCACGTTTTTATACAGAACTGTACAGAATGACAGTGCCATCAATTCCCAGACTGACCAAATATGCTAATCAAATTGTTAAAGAGAAATTATTCCCTGTTCCACCTTGTATAATTTTAGTGGTTTTCCGCTACAAGCAACTGGCACTACATGTACATCGTTGTTTGCCATTATCTTTGCTGGACAATCAGAACTCACTAATTTGTTATGCTGCTTTTTCATTTTAGCCGGTGTTTCACTTTTTTTTCTCGTCAAATCAAGTCTTTATTCAAAATTTCTCCAAAACAATACAGAAAAAAGTAACATAAAATAATACATGAATTCGATTGATTTTTGTGTTCTATCCATTCTTGCACATAATAAGGGGAATTTGACCAATTTCAAGCATGTCTCTACTTTCAACCATTCTTAGTTTTTGTGGTACCAAACAGATTTTGTCAAAATATCTCCCAATAATCTCAAGCATGCTAAAAATCTGGTACACCTCAAAAATTATCAACTTCAAGGTGAGCATTACAATAAATACCTGTTTGTCAATTTGTTCCTCAACGAATGTGTAGTTGTCTTTCATATTTGTTCCATCAAGCAACGCTGTAGGAATATACAAGAATGCAATTATCAAACAAGATGCAGAAATAAGGATTACTTTTCAATTCTAATATTGATCATATTACTTGGTATCATTAATAATAAATTACCACCTTATATCATTAACACAAAGCTTAGCACTTGGTCGTACATGTAAGTCTGATTATCATAACTGATTGCATTGATCATTAAGAGTAATCAAGTGTACAAATCAACTACTTACCTTTGTGTTATTTCCCTTTGAATGCAAGATTATGATAACAAAAAAGAATCTATTTTCCTTTTTTAGTAACTCTGAATGCAGAAAATAATGACTTTTCGGGGGTAGGGGACTTTTTTTTTTTTTTGCCTTTCAAGTGTTTTTTAGGGGCAGGGGTTGGTGCAGCCAAAGTTCAACAGAATAATCAACTCACCATGTTCTGTTTGAAGATGCTCATCAAAATCCAGCTGAGTATTTTTCTGATTCATAATCACCTCACATGCTCCAATATCTGTTTAATGAAATGAATATTATTAAATGGGATGATCATCCTTACAAAAGTATAAGTATAAAAGTATTTTTAAAATAGAGATTATTATTGAAGATTTGAAGAAATCAATCAAAGAATTATAAGAGAGTTATAATATCAATAATAATAATAGCAATAGAACAGTTCTTGCATAGTGCATTATACCTTTCAAAGGTCTCAATGTGCATTATGGAAATGAAAGAAAAAAGATGAGGGAAAGCTGCTGGTAATGTTATGACAAAAATATTATCAGTTAAATATGTACACTTTTGAATTTCCAGATTGATTTTGTGATTTCACATGCAATGTGTAGAATATTTTAAGTAATATAAATCTAATAAACTCACACTTTTTAATGGTTAATGAAATAATGTAATACTTTTCTTCCAGCTATATTTGAGAAATAAAGTGAGATTGTATCAAACAAATATATTTATTTGTTTAAAATTCTCTTACGGATTGTGAGTGATTTATATTTCTGCTTCAGATCCTTCAATTCAGACTGTACAAACGTCTTCATGTCACTCACTGAACTTAACTGTCTCCCTTTCTGCAAAGTAAAAAAAATAAATCAAACATTTTGGTAAGAAGAAGAATAAGAGACATATCACTATATCATGACACAGAAGTTAAAAGGGTAATATTGCAGATATTTTGAATTTTCTGATAAGGTATTGAAAACCCTTTTGGTGACATCTTCAAAATGATTAAAATCACCATAATTTGCACAAACTTGAATATGAAGGTCAAATTGCCAATTATGGCTAAAGGAAGGGCAATTTAAACTGGTATCATTTCTCACAAGGAATAGTGTTATATTGTCCTTTACGTGCTGAAAGACGATACATGTATATTACTCGTTTCTTACCACAGAATATGAATTGACCTTAAGTTTTCAAACATTGATACATTCAATGTGCATGTAAATCTATATTCTTGCAATTTACAAGCCCATAATTCCGGTTGTGGTAATGATTACAAAAAATAACACAAACAGACTGCAACAAAATGAATTCCCAGGTGTTTGTATATAATTATATAAATAAAAGTTAGATGCCAAATGATTCTGGTTGAAAATGCTAATCACTCAGTTACTTTAGCATGATAATCTGTGAGTAGAATTCTATTTCAACATAATAATAATTATGGTGATGATAGTGATACTACTACTACTACTACTACTACTACTACTACTACTACTACTACTACTACTACTACTACTACTACTACTACTTCTACTACTACTAATAAATAAATGAATGTAGTCTTTGGCTCCAGAAAGGAAAGAATGTAAAACAGTCATTGAAGTAAAGATCATTATCATCTTAATCCATATTATTATTATCACATCATTTTCATTGTCATAATCATTCCCTGCTGGCATCATAATCATTATCATCATAATCACCATTATTACCATCATCACCATTACCACCACCATCATCATCATCACCATCCTCATCATCATCACCATCATCTTCATCATCTTCTTCTTCTTCATCCTTATTATCATCAGCATCAGAATCATCACCATTAGCATCATCACCATCATCATCATCTTTATCATCAGCATCATCATCATCATCATTTGCCTCCAGATAAACTCACATTATACCCCGTTTGTACTGTCTTTGTTGTAGAACTCAGGTAAGTGAAGACATCTGATATATGGCGGTTGCGGATGTCTTCAAAGAGCTGGTGATTGGGGATAAGCAGAAAGCATAAAATTCAAAGAAAATCACACTTGTGAGATACGACTGTCCAGGGGAGCACTTCATGGAGAGTTCCATAAAATGACTTTCACTTGCTAATTCTCTCTCAACCAGTCAGATGCAAGGATTTGCAGTAGCTTATAACAATCAGCAGAGAAGATCACTCACTGTTTGTGAAATGCTCCACTGTATACCTATCATACCTATCATATACATCTATTTATATCAATAAAAATATACAAGGTGTGACAGTTTCCTGTACCAGATAAGAGCGGAGAAACTGTATAACTCAAAATAACATCTAGGCCCCATTTTTTAAAGACTTGTTCTAGTATCAAATCACAATTTCTATTAAAATTTCACATTCAGCCAATCAAATAGAAGGATATAAGCAGCTTTAAACTGTTATTGAAAATGTATTATTATAACAAGATTAAACTGGAGTAAAGACTTACATGGTGTGTTAAAAAAGTATCAGGTTTAGAACAAGATATAAGCCATGAACCTCAATTTCTACTATAAATTCTGTTATCGAAACATAATTTGAAAGGAGTGGTACTTGGGAGCACCGAACTAAGGCATGAACATACTTGCTAGAACGTCAAGTTTGGATGGTCCCTTTCAAGGTCAACTTTTTACCTTGTTTTGGTCTTGCTTAAGGGCAAGTCTACCCCAACAAAAAGTTAATTTGAATACTCTGAGCACTGAAAAGAAGATCTGGTCAATTTACGGGAAGTTCAGTGATAGAGTCGGTCTGAATATGACTGAGCTGGGACAAACTGTGCCATAAACTGACTTACCTGATCCTCAACAGTGAGAAGCAGTCTGAGAGGTTTCCCACCCGTCACTTCAGGACCGAATTCACAATAACCTATCAATAAAAAAGACGAGTAGTTTATAATTTGCATTTGATGCTATGATAATATTCTAATTTTCATTAAAGATAAATTTTGTTTTGGTAACAATCACAGAGAGAAAAAGAAAGATAATGACCTACTATGTGCAATTAAATCAATTTGAGAAATGATACTAAGTTCATGTCGATTATTCAAAAAGGTACATGTATTTTGCCACTCGTGTAGAATTATAACAGTGACATCTGGGCCCCGACTTACAAAGAGTTACGATTGTTCCAATCAATCGTACATGTAACTATATCGAAATCCATCAGTGTCATAATTTTTTCTACAGGAAATATACACGATGTCCTTTGTAATTAAAGACGAGCACACTGAATTTTCCAGTAAGCAATGTATGCATGAATGTACATCATAGTTAGAAAATATTTTGAACAAACACGCATAATACATGTTGATGTTGCTGGCCGTCCATAGTTGTAATTGATAGCATCAATTGCAACTCTTTGTAAGACGGGGCCCTGGATTCATTTATTTTACACCACAAAAAAGAATACCTCCTTGGTCCCATTTCATAAGGTAAACTGTCAGCCAATCAAATTAATGGATTTTAGTAGCTTTAAACAATTATTACAACTTTTATGAAATGAAATGGGCCACAGAGTACACAAGGGTAAATAAACAATATATGAAAATGGTACATCAAATTATATTGGGAGAAGATAGTCTTTCAGGATATATATTATAGGTTCTTTGTTAAATTGGTTATCTTTATGTGTATTTTTTCAGACTCATACAGTGATTATTTGACTTTGTAACATGGAGCAGGATAATGTTAACAAAACACGGATCTGAGGTCAATATTATCAAGGAATTTAAGATGTAACCCTCACCCCAAAAGGCTTAAAGCTTAGGCTAGTTGTGGTAAGAAGTAATAACACGCTGTCCCACATGTACTACTACAACACTACAAATCAGACGCATCTGAGAATGAATCAACAATGCTACGCCAGGCTTTGCGATCTGACATGAGAGTTGGTAAATCTGAAACATGTGCTTATCTGTGTAGAGGATCTTGAATTTGATTTTTCTCCACCTTCAATTTCATAATTTCCCAAAGTTCAGTTTACATAACTGTACTAGATCTAGATCTAAGATAATAATATAGTAACAATTAATATTGGTTCTAAAGATTTTCTTGTTAATCAGTGTTTACAGCAACTGCAATCATTTATCTTTACTCATTTTACAGGTTTGATTCCTATTCACCACAGACTCACCACTGCTGATGTCAAAGGTCTCATCCACAAGGCCCTCGTAGGTGGTCTGCGTACACATGGGGGTGACCATATCACATTCCCTGTCGATCAAGAAGAGATGGCCAATCTCATTCTTCACAGGAGCTTTCATTGGAGTTCCTTGGAGGGATTGTAAAGTGTTCATCATATCCCAAACCATCTACATGAAGTAAAAGAGAAATTTTGATGATGGATGACGTAGTAATAGTTCCATAGAATAAGAAGAGATGGTCAATATCATTCTGTACAGGGGCTTTCATTTGAATTCTTTTGAAGAATTTTAGATCCCTCCGACTCAGGTAATAAGCCTTGTCAGAATGGGAATTGACTCCTAGACTTGGGCAGCAATAATCACGTAGACTCAATTACACAGCTCTGATGCCCAAGCCTTACACCACATCTACCGGTATATGATATGATATGACACAAGGGTGTTTCACAAAGAGTTAAGTGTGACTATTACAGATTGGCACTAAACTTCCCAGACTTTGCATGCAGTACATCACCACATTGGTCACAATCACTAAGAAGACACACACTACTGTGTATCAATCAATGAGATTGTGCATTTAGTCACATTTAAATCTTTGCGAAGCACCCCCAGTTTACAATCCTGTAAATATAAAGATGTGACCAATCACATTGTTATCATCTAATCGCAGGCTTGTCTATGTCCATTTTGTCTCATAATCATTTGGTATAATATCCATTTAATTTTCTTTCATATCTTCCAATTATCAATTGGACCAAATGGTATATGGATTGAATGGCCATTGGTCCGATTGGATATTAGACGAAATGGTGAGTGGACGGAATGGCAACTAGACCATGTGGATAGTGGACAATTCATGGTAGACCAAATGATAAAACGAGTTGGTAATTGGACGAATTGGCATTAGACCAATTGATAATAAACCACAACATCTTACCTTAGAACACCTCCCTGTGTAGTAGATGTGGGGTATGGTTCCATATAAGGCTTGTATGCTCGCTAAGGATGTAGATACCGAATGGATCCACGTTTGGTCGCCATCCTGTAAACAATAGCAATGATTTTTACAAATTACATCATGTTATTTACAATACCAGTAAGTGGGAGTAACATAATGGAAGATGTGTGTCCTTAAATACTTGGCTTCAGATAAGTTATGAAATACACATATTAGTGACAAAGACATAAATAAAAACAACACCTACCTCATCCCACCAAAAATGTACAAACTTATCTTTACATCAATGGGGTAACATACAAGGAAGGATAATTGTAAATAAAAACAATATTTGCCCCATCCAACCAACCTGTTTAGACATTCTTATTTTAACATCAATGTGTTTACTTACGAGGAAGAATAATCTGAAGAAGTTTGGTAGCTCTAGCGATAGGATGTCATAGTCCAGAGGAAAGAGATCTAGATGAAACTCTTCCATCGTCACATCTTAAAATGATAAGATATGAAAATATAATTTTCTTATGTTGGGATAAGAGGTACAAAATAAAAAAGACATCACCAAAATTTGAATGTAAATATTTTACTGAATGAGCATTCAATTTTACTCCATCAAAAGAGCAGATGCAGAATCTTAATTTTCCTACGTTTGGTAAACAGTAGCGATGCTATTGTGTGGAGGCATGACTGATAAAATCTAATGACAGAAGTAGCAAAACTCTGTCAAACACTAATACAAACTTGTAAGATATGTCTTAAAATATTATTTGGAATCTGATTTAATGAGCATTTAAATTACTTCTTAGATACACTGTATGTTTGTTTGTTTAATTCGTTTCTAAAATGACACATATAAAATACTGACATACACAATACAATAGTAGTCAATGGTGAAATACAACATGAAAGGCTAAGGATAAAAGAGTAAATAAGGCCCTTACATGTATTTATTCAATTAATGTCATTATCATAGCCTAAATTTAGCAGAATTTCAAGCAAATAAATCATATCAGTCAAGGAAAATATGATCAAAACATTTTTCGCTCTACAAGACAAATCTTAATACTTGATCCTATCTGTTCATCTCCCTGCCCACCTCGTAAACAGCCCAATCCCCCCACCCAAATCTTTGATTTGTCTCTTTCATATTCTTTTCTAAATTATCAAATTAGGGTTTTACCTGCAAAGACACCTTCTTCTTCCAAAATCAGATCACAAACATGAAGCTGGAGGAAAATAAGAAATATAATACAAGCCTAAGTCAAATCAGAAATCCGCTTGACTTAAAAAAAACTTATTAACTTTGAAGAGGTATCAACACAAACAAAGATTTTGATCTTTTCACAATCGATTTGTTGTTAGCTTTTGCCTACTGCTTTCTGAAAGTTTTTTCAGACCAGCACTAACTTTCCATAGATGGGTATTGGCAGTGTGACAGTCCAAAAGAATTATTGGCAACTAATGCAAGTCAGATCTAGTCTGAAGAAGCCTGCAGAAACCTGTAGGCAAAAGCTCGAAGAAACAACAAGTCAATCGTAACCCCTTTGCTGACTACTCAGTACACAGTGGTGTGTCCTGTATGCATGATCCGTAAATTTAAATGCGATTCTCATTCAAACTTAATTTATGTGAAAGACCCCCCCCTGATTCAAAGAATTGCTTTGACATGGGCGAATATTTACCTCATCATGCAAAGTCATCTTAACCCTATCCTGATATCAAGCACATTAAAAGTGTATTTCCTATATATATCATTTGAAATTTGTCAAGCTTGAAATAGAAAAAAATAAACATTTAGCTGGATTTATAATCTCAGCTGTGGCAGCCAAATCAAGAACTGCTAACAAATATCAGAGAGTAACAAAAGAATTAGTCTTAATGCATAGATTAAATAAATTAAACTTAAAATACAGTACAGTATATCAATATTTCAACAAGAAAAGAATATTAAACAATGCAAGAAGATTTTTTTTTTTATTGTAATGTTTACCCTTCTTGGAACAAAAATAATTGAATATTTCCTTTGCCTGTCGTTTATTTTGTCACTCCGAATCTGACCTGTAAAGGGGAAGGAAGTCAATTTTTTCAAAATAAAAAATAATGAAATTAAGATTTTAGAACTACACAATTACACATGTATTTTTCATTAAATATATTTAGCAATGATAAGAAATCAATGACACATCAATAGTAATAATAAGAGCAATAATAATAATACATATTATTTATAATGCACCAAATCTGTTAGAATGTTCACAAAGCAATTGAAGAAGAGAGAGATCAAAACTAGAAATTTGACGCCCCCGCTTAACGCAATCAGAAATTCATTCAATATGATTTAATTTAATATCATGCAGAAACCAATATGCATATATATAATGAACAAATTTAGACCTTTGAACCAACTCACATATATGAGCTGTGACCTTTGACCTACAGACTCCCAATTCAAATTTAGCCAGTATTTTGGTGTCATCTACCTACACATGATTTTTTTTTCAATCATTAAATATATTTTGAGTTATTGTGAGGAAATCAAGTGGGGGGACGAATAGATGGGCGATGCTTTATAATGCCCCCTCTGGACTTCGTCTGCGGGGGCATAAAAAAAGAAGGAAATGAGTCAGGTACAAATAAAGAATAAAAGGAAATACCGGGATACAAATCTCAACTGGATTGCCTTGTGCAGGATAATGTACAGCTGTATAAAATACTGGACTCATGATTGAAAAATCCAATATCATCTTTAACAGCAAGGACCAATATCTAGGGAATATTGGATGGCCTTGAGTGGGATGCGAAGAAATATTGTACGAGCTCAAGAGGAATATTGGATGAGTTGGAGACGAATCCAATATTGTTCTTCAGCAAGTAACAATATTTCTACGCATCCCATGAAAACTGGTCATCCATTATATTATTATTATTATTTAGATACCCCCACAAATCTAACAAAAAGTAATGAAGCCCCCCGAAAATGTTTTTAGTAAATATCATTTTTGGCAATCCTGTAAATCGTGAACATGGCGCCTTAGTGTTGTCATTTAGAAAAAAAAAGAAATCTCTGTAATAAAGTAAAGTTGCGCTAGCATATAGTGCAAGCACATTTGAATTCAATAAATTGACACTCCTTTACCACACCTCCTGGCAACTAATATGCAATTCTATTTCATTGTGACGTAACAATAGCTTAATGTGCACAATCATTTATTAACCAATGATTAGCTTGTGGGCGGGGCACAATATTCATTGTGTCCAATATTTTCAATATTGGATGGTAATACATGCTGATAATTAAAAAAGAAAGTGCAAATATGATTTTCTTGCATGAATCTTTTTTTTGCCGTGTAAGTCCCTAATTTACTCATCACAAAAGATACAATGTACCATCTTTTCAATTAAATTAAAACTAACTTCCTTCTCATTTCCTTCTGTACACAGATATTGAACTTACTTGCTATCTGCTTCACGACTGGGACAGATGGCCTGACCAAATACATGCGTCTGTAAACATAAAAAGGCATTATCAATTAATGCAAATTAACCACACATTAAAAATCAGGCATAAATGCTTTTGGTCTGGCCAATACACTACCTGTATTGATTATGCAATCAAAAGAATAATATTCGCATCAAACTCAACATCACAGATAATTTCATATTAACTTCTAAGTAGAAATTCAAAGGAAAAGTAATTCACCTTTTTTTAATTCTGTAAAGAAAATAACAGTCTACATGGAAATCCATCAGAAATCTACATGTACAGTGAAACTATCTGTTAAGGATTCCATAACCAATCACCAAAAATATACTTTTGTCCAAATGTTAGAAATAATATATTCTTATCATGAACATTAGCTTCCGATATCACAGAGGAGATATTGCATAATACTACCTGAATGAGGCATTTTGGACACAGGATATAAATGCGTATTTTGTCTATAATTGATTAGTCACTCAATACAAAATACATCATAATGGCCAGCCAGGGTTCAGATGTGTGACTACGGACCATAATATTCATACATCCCTAATCCAGGAATTTGTCATTTTCCTTATTCCCCTATCTAGGAAATTATTTGTCCATAATATCCGTATTCCTATTTCATCAAACAAAATCTGAGTCATGCACACGTTAAAGTACATGTATGCGCCAAAAGTGGTGTATGCCAAAATTGGTGCACACCTGCGCTATATACTCTTTACATGTACGTCACTATTTTATTTATTTATCTATCCATCCATCCATTTGTTCATTTATTAACTTATTTATTTAAATATTTATTTATTTATTCATTAACTCATTGAAACCATGACAGTTGGATTATTTTACTATTACTTAGTGAGGACTACATTGTACTTCAATGAGTCCATGAATAACCTGAAGCCAGAAATACCAACAGGCAAATAGACAGAAGTTGCTACAAATTATAGCTTGAATAAAATTACACATCATACAGCTGTAGGCCTACAGGTAATAATAATAATAACAATGCTGAGTGGCTTTGATTTCCCTCAGTAGACCTATATTGCCCTCATCAGGACTCTGGCAATATGAGACTACTTCAGGAAATATAAATGGTATCTCCATCAAAACCAGTCAATATTACATAAATATTACGTAGGTTATGTATCTAAGTAAATATGCCATCACATGATCACAGCTATTAAAAAAGGATCATGATTTTCATGGTTTTGACGTCACCTCAGTGAATATTTGATGCAGTATTTGGTACCCTGGGGTACGAAATAATAATCCGCTATTTTGTTGAAGTATTTATTTTATTTTTTGCGCTGTACCCTGGGTTACCAAAAAATGTGTACAAGTATATTTTTTTCTTTTTAGTGATCTTATGTAACAATTAATGCATGCAAATGATAACTTTATTCTAATTTTCATGTTCTATTCTAATCTTCACTGTTCAATAATGATACCTGTAGTTGTCATTGTTGATCTTATGTCTTTGAATTCAATTCAATTCAATTATTTAGTTGAATATTTGAATGAGATTGGAAATTAATGTTTGTTCATTATCAAACATTTCAGTGTCAGTTTCTCTCATTAATTTTCCAGCACTGTGTGAGTGAATGAAAATCAAGGGTGTGATAAGCCTACACCACCCCCACCACGTGTACCAGGGCGAGTTTTGGGACTATAAGCTAATCTTTTGTGTAAGTTAGCTGTCGAAAAGTATACTTAAATTTTTAAGTATATTAATTTGTTACTATTATTGGCATTAGATTGTATCAAAGAAAGGAGAAATAGGCGCTGTGATCATTGTCCCCATTCATTGTCATGATTGCCGCACCAATCGTACGACCGTGATCACCATGACAACAATGTAACTGTACACTATTACAACACGAGATGGCGCTGCACAACGCCGTAACCCGGGGTACTACGGTACCCGGTGTACGGCGTGGTGCATCATTTATGGGTAATTTATTAAAAAATAATAAGGCTGATAGCAACCCATGGTAACCACTTTGGATTCTTTGCACAGGCCCTGTATAACAAAATGCATATCAAGCACCTGACAAGACGGCAGTAGGTCTGATTTTCAAGTCTTTGGCTGTGAGAGGAACCCAAGGTCTGAGCAACTAACCCGCATTTGAATATATTCCTTTATCAAGCCACACAAAAAATGAAGCTGTATGGGATTCAATTTTAATATACATGTATATTGCTACTTTGGTATGCAAATATTTAGAGAATCAAAACATGTTAATACAACTAGGTAATATGTAGTACCTACCCATATCCTCCTCCAGCTAGTGTGTCTGTATCTAGTTTGAAAATCTTTTCAACACCATGTTTCTGGAGAGGAAAAAAATAGACTATGAAAGTGAGATCTGGGCCCTTACATTTGATTATTGCATATATCAATCAATCGCTAAGCTTTGCTGCTTCAAAGTTTAATACATTTTGGCAAAATCATGATTTTTGTACCCCCCCCCCCCAATTTTATTGACTCCATGTTATCCTGCACTCTAATACTTTCGCTTGGCGAGTAATATTGTTAAAGCCGTATACCCTACATGTATAGATTAAATTGATAAATCAATAATAGCTGTATTCTATGCTTTAAATGCATAAACAAGAAGTCTTTTAATTGTACTTCCGATTCAGTCAGGCATTGACCAGCACGGCAGCACCTCCTCTTTTCCATCAATCTTGAATGAGATAATTTATTGAAGTAAAAAGTTGAATTAAAGGGCAATTGTTATCCACATGAAACTTACTTGTTTTATATTACAATACATAACTTTTTAAATGGATACAGCGTAAGTAGAATTATTTCCCAATTAGTATTACCCTTAGGAGCTGTGCACCAGCTATCCTATCGAGCGGCTTCATCAGATCAGGTTCAATCACTAGGTCTTTGTTGTTTGGCATCTGGGGAAAATATAAATACAGATGTAAATCAATTGATTAAATTATGAAAGACCTGAAGAAGAGCTCAATTACAATTTTTTTAGCCATAGACCAGTCAGTCAACGAGTGATATCAAACAATGCATAAGAAAATCAGTGTCAGAAACATATTAAACCACTTTCAGACCTAAATTTCCATAGCTATACTTTTACATGATATAAATCAAAGTTTACTCAACCAAGTACAACTTTGAAAGTGAAATGACTGAGCAGGATTTCTCAATTTTCAACATGTAGCTTGAATCATCTTCTTGTAACGTTATATCATAGACCAGATCACTGGCCAAGTCTGCAACAGAATTTGTTTGGAGAGGGAAAAGTACTGTTGGCCTAGACCGAACTGAAGACAACAGACCGTGATGATATTTGCAACAAATGTTCCATAACTTTTTGGAGATCCCAGGTGTTGCTGAACATTGCAGGCGCAGCTTCTTTGACTCTACACTAGATCAATGCCACAATGGTCCAGTCTAGAGCCAGTAATAATATTAAGGCATTTACATGAGAAAGTTTAGGTAAGTTTACTGGCCTGTGCGGCCGCATTCTACAGTCAAAGCCAGGGTACGAAACTGCACTAGCAACGATCAAGTTGCATGTAGATCTAGAATCTAGTTTTGTAATGATAAAGTGGGAGTAACTTTACATTCCAATGTCATAACCGAATATGAGAGGTTGAATACTAACTGTAGTGTTAGAATGAGGCAGCATCATACACATGAGACATTATTTATATGACATGACATTGAAGTCTAAATGCAAGCTGTTTATAAAATTTGTCATTTTTCAGAGATTTATATTTATCATTCTATGTAGATCTAGATCTACATTTAGATCTTTGGAAATGTGATAAATTTTTGTATCCTTATCAGTACATTTGTATCGGTGAGTCAGCAAAATACCACATATAAATAATCCGCTGCCGATTTCAGTAAATTTTGCTGCGTTTATTCATTTAATCTGTACTCTTTCATTTGGCTTTCCATACTTTGTTTACATTCAACTTGTTTATTTCCATTTCAACTCATCTCATCCTTCTTCCATCCTCACAATCCACATGCATTGTCATGATCTCATCTTTCATTCAAATCTCCACAATACATCTCACATAGCAACACAGGTTCATTGCATTTCATTCTTTCATTCAGTTTCCCTCAGTCATGCTTCCTGGTTTTCCATTAGCTTTCCCCTCCATGGTCTTATTGTTTATTTCTCATTAGGATTCAGTTTAACTCATGACCACCCTTCTCTATTCTCTGATTTGTTCTTATTTTTAAATAGGGTTAGTTCATTTTATAGTTCATACTATTTGCCTTGTATTTGATTGGTTGATTTCTATGATTATCCAATGTGGGTACATTGGCAGTGCTGATCTGGACTTCATCATGTTAACTTCTCATTTATTCTGTGGTCACCCTATCTTCAGTTTAATCATTTTAGTTTAATTAAAGTAAGGAGAGCTTAGGAGATTGAATGTACATGAGAGCATAGGAGACTGAGTTTATAATTTTGGAAGTGTACAAATGGTCATGTTACATAGATTTACATGTAGATCTACATCTAGATCTTTGGAAATGTGATAAATTTTTGTATCCTTATCAGTAAATTTGTATCGGTGAGTCAGCAAAATACCACATATAAATAATTCGCTGCCAATTTCAAAACATTGCATGCAGATGATATATGCGCGATGTACCGGGTCTGAGCTCGGATCCTCGCGCATGCGATGTTTTGAAATCAGCAGCGAATTATTTATGTGTGAGGAACTTCATGATGGCTCTAAATCACCAATATGAGAATAATAGAAGCATGGAAAAGAAGTGAAACTTTGTGTAAAGTAAGAATATTAGTCTAATTGTTTTTAAAGATCGTGATGTCGCATGAATTTTATATTTGCTCCCCATAAAATCCCACCTTTGACACTTGGAATATCAGATCGAGTTCACGGTCTAGAAGTTAGGGTACATGTAGGTGGAGCATAGTGTAACAGTAGTGAAGTGGAGTCTGCAAGAACTTCGCTTGAGGTAGGGCGCAGAGTGCGCTAACGCAGAGGCGATGGTCGAACAGCTACAGCGCTCTGTGGCCGCTTTACACCAAAATTGCGGCTCATTGTAGCAGATCAATTTGACCAGAAAATATGTGAAGCTTTAAATTTCAGTTTGGGGTGGATTTTTTTCTTCTTTTTTCTCGACAAGAAAATGCAATGGGAGCGGCTTTCTTTGTTCTTTTTCTCAAGACAAATAGGCTATGCATGATTATTTGGAACGGAAATTTGAATGTAAAAATAGGGGCAAAATAGGGGTCCCCTCCGCGGCACATACCCACTGACTATGCATTATATACTGAGTGCCCCCACTAAAACATTTAAGAGATTTTAATTGTGAACGATTAGGCCAAATCGTGGTTTTGGAAACCACTCATAGATTTGTGCATTGTGTACGCGCATTTGTGTACAAACTTGAATGGAGGTGGAAATAGGGAACCGTGCGTGCGACTGAATGAAGCGCTGCTGTATGAAGTGAATGGTGGTTACCTATATCACGATAATGCCAACTTTTTCAATTGGCTGTTTAAAATCGACTGTCCATACACACAACCTGTCTGGACACCCATCAACTAATTTTTACTACAGTCCCATTCACTGCAATTGGTGTTATAGCCTAAACAAACTTTATTCTGTTATTTGTATATTTTTTTTAGTCGTCTTCACGTCGAATAGAATAAATGCAATAATCAAACTTACTGACTCAAGAAGGTGACCTAAATGTTCTCTCGATAACTGCTTCAAAATTGAGAAATCAGGCATCCTGCTCGCGGAAGGCGTAGCCCCATTGCTGCCCATGGAAGTCGCCATCTTCGTTAAAACAGCTCAGCTGATGAGCGATCGATCGATCGCGAGTCGAGTCGAGAATTAACGAGATAGATTATTGGAGATACCGTATTTATCTCTAAGGCCGCAAATTCATATAGACTTGTATATATATGGATAAGAAGGACTTTCGATTTAAATCTGAAAACCTTGAAAGGAAATAAGATATTTTTTAACAATAAATTTGTACGAATTAAGGGGAAATGCATATTTGACCAAAAATTATATGAAAAAAAACACATTTAGTGATTTACAGATTGATTGTTATGGATTTAATATGATGGAAAATCAAGATCATTTTCATACTTCCAAAGAGTCAGACAGTGATTAAACATAAGTGATATTTTCATTTGATAAAGAAAATTGATCATTTATTTTATATAGCTATTCCAGTTAGCTGGAAAAAAATCATGAAAACAGATCGCAAGAGGCTATAGGGAAGAAACAGGCGCGTACGCAAGGGGGGGGGGTTCGGGGGTTCAAACCCCCCCCCCCCCCTTTTCGTTTCCTTTTTTTTTTTTTTTTTTTTTGCTTGTCTCCCCAGAGGTCGGTCTGGTCAAGGAGTTATCGGGCAAGAGCCTGATAACTCCTTGGTCTGGTTACGGACAGTTCCCCTAACCAATAATGTATATGACAGCAATAATGAACAGAATCTCATGTTTCCGACGAAAAACACAGAAAAAATTTCCGCTCGCTTCGCTCGCTCCATTTTATTATATCTTTTATTTCCGCATGTCGCCGACATGATCACGGTATCGCCATTAACAAGGCCATACATGATTATCATGATGTATACTTATGAATACAAGTGAACCAAGACAAAGACATACGTTTTCTTACAAAATGTGTTTTACCAATATGAAAACCAAAATGACGGAAAACGCTAAAATGTCGGTTAGCTCGCTCCGCTCGCTCGTAATAATTTATGAAATTCCATAAGTATCTAGTCTCCTGTTCAAGGCCGTATTATGAGTGTTACGAATAGAAGGACATGTAGCATCGACTAATACTTGATTTACTAACAAACTATTGACAAGAAATGTATGTTTTGACGGGAAAACGCGAAAATTTCGGCTCGCGCTCACTCCGCTCGCTCGTAATCATTTATGAAATTTCTTAAGTTTCTAGTCTCTTGATCAAGGCCATATCATGAGACTTACGAGCAGAAGGACATGTATCATCAACTAATATGTAATCATTACCAACAAGCTATTGAGAAGAATTGTATGTTTTGACGGAAAAACGCAAACATTTCGGCTCGCTTGCTCCGCTCGCTCGTAATTATTCATGACATTTCTCAAGTTTCTAGTGTTCTGATCAAGGCCATATCCAGGCGCGTAGCCAGGGGGGGGGCGGTCGCCCCCCCAAAAAAAAACGTCCCCAAAAAGAAAAAAAAAGAAGGGAAAAAAGGAGAGGAGAAAAGGAAAAGGGAAGGAAGGAAAGAGAAGAAAGGTAGCTTTGTGTTTTTTCTATTTATTCTTTATTTTTTTCTCAAAAGAGAAACTCCTTCACTCTTCTTGCTTTAAATTCATATATGGTATTTGGTCAAAAGAAAAAGTTGAGGGGTGCTCATTTGCCAGTGAAATTCAGGAACATACAATTAGAAAATGTAAAAAAGATTAAATACTTAGGTGTCATGCTCGATCCGGGCTTGACTTGGTGTGAACATATTACTAATATCGTTTGTAAAATATCTCGAGCAATAGGTTGTATAAGGCGGATTAAGCATTTACTGTCCTTTGATATCATGAAGAAGCTGTACTTTTCTATGATTTTACCTTACATTGATTACTGTAGTACATCTTGGGGAAGCAGTGCAAAAATACATTTAGATAAGATACAAAAACTTCAAAATAAATATGCCAGGATGCTTTTGAAAAAAGATTATAATACATCACAAATATCTCTGTTGCAGTCACTGAAGTGGCAATCAGTAGATCAGCGTATAAAATATCAGTATTGTGTTTTTGTATATAAAATAATGAACAATTTAGTTCCAAATTATTTAAAACCTTTAGTATGTAAACGGCCCGTGAAATACAGGACACGGTTTTCTTTGCGATGCCCCCTTCAGCTTCCCAAAGCTAGAACTGAATATAAAAGAAAATCTTTCGCATATTTCGGACCCAAATTATTTAATGCACTTCCTTCAAATTTACAAGCCTGTACGTGTACCTCCTTGTTAGTTTTTAAAAAATTATGCAAAGCCTTTCATACGAATTGATGAAGAGCGAAATGATATTCCATTGATTTACAATGCTATGTACTTGTATGTTTAGATTGTCACTTCCCACTCTTAATTGTTTTATGTTAATTGTTTCTGATGTTAAATAGTTTGTATTTTGTATTTTTGACGTTGAATGTTTTTTGATGATATATTTTATATTTATCTTAACATGTATTTTAAACTGCAGGGCGCCTTTGTAAAGCAGTTTTAAGAACTGAACAGGCCTACCCTGCAGTATAAAATAAATAAAACAAAATAAATAAATAATATATGAATATGAATTTTGCTTTAACCGCGCGGCGCGCGGTTAAATGACAATATTGAAGTTCTCCATTGTTCCCCCACCTTTTCTCTAACCCTGTTTTTCCACCTCAGCTATGTGCTTCTTGCCAGTTAAAGTTAAAATTGTATACATTAGGGCATGAATTTGAGTAAGGTTAGGCCGAAGTAAATGTATGAAGTTATCTTTTTTTTTCAATTGATCGCGCAACTTCTGGTCTGGTCGGCTCCGAGCGGGTAAAATCTTTATATCAGTTTCTGCCGTCACCTCCATAAAGTCAGCTTCTCCCGCTTTTCAGCTCATTACTATAAACAACCATAATTTGGGGGCAAACAGGTTCCTAATTTAAAAAGAGGAAGGTATGGAATTCGTGTCGTATTAAATAAAAAAGTACAATATTTTTTTCATCAAATTGTATTAAACTTCATGTCATTTCCCTGTATACATTCATCTCCTGTCCTGTTTTGCGCCCTCAGTTTGAAATTTTGAATGACACTTAAGTTTCTTTATATTCAAAATGAAGCGCTTCAGGATAAGTCAAAAAAATTAATCATCCTTTATTATATAGATAGATAATTTCAATAAATCACAGAAGTTTCAACTTTATGCGCACTATTTTCCTTGTAATGAAGTTCAATAATCTTAGAAAATCAATTGAATTAGAAACGATTGGGTATTAGAGATATCTACATTTGATGAAACGTCCGCCCTTTGAAATTTCAGAGTTTCATTGCTCATCGCGGGGAGGAATATCTTCCTCTACCAATCTTCTCCTCTGTTTTGCAAGTTAAAAATATGCACTGATGCTAAATTGTTTGTAATCAAATCTGATCTTTCCAAAGAAAGTTTCAATATATCTTTGAGAATACCCTTTTCTCGGGACCCTTTTTATGGCAAGAAAAATTGATAAATCACTTTAGCTTCCGCGCTTCGCGCGGAGTTATTATCATTTTAATTTCCTCCATTGTATACCTCTTTTGTGCGTTTACAATCACTTTTGAAAACAAGGTTCAAAATCGCAATATAGTCAACCGAATTGGAGGTACTAGAGACAAGAGAAACGGCTCCTTTTCATTTTAATTTATGAAACACTAAAAGCTTCGCGCAACGCAAAAACGAGAACATTTCTGCTCGCTCGCGGGTCATGACCGCACTGTTACATACCCATCCCCACTTAAATGTTATTGTCTTATTTGCAGCGCTGAAAAAAAAGAAAAAAAATTCATCACCTCCCCCCCCCGCTCATCACTTTTTAGAGACTGGGCGGGAGATTTAAAAAAAAAATCAGCTCGAACCCCCCCCCCTTTCAAAAATCCTGCGTACGCGCCTGGGAAGAAATATCGAATATAAAAAACTGAATATATCACAAATGATGCTTGGTACACTGAGAATTCAAAGTACCGAAAAACTTGTTAAAATGTTAGCCCTCTTGTTAGAATGATTTTCTCTTATATAATATTACATAGATCGTCGATAATCGAACTTATATCGTTTTTTCTTCTTATATGTATGAAATATTTTTTTTGTTCGTTTTTTCATAGAAGAAAAAGAATGAATATAAAAAAGGGGGAAAAACAAAGATAAAAAAATGAAAATAATAATAATGAATAAAATTGTTACGCTTCTCTTTATACAATGAGTGGCAAAAATAGTCAACCATGACTTATTGCCAAATAGAAACAAGGAAGGGAATGGATGAAATGGTTCTGTAAAAAAGAGAATTTTATCAGTTTAGATGATCTAAAAATGTTTATTTAGATTTTTTGAAATGTAACTTCACATTACCTGGTGTTTTCGAAAAAGTTGAAAAATATGGTTTTTCTTGTGAAAAGATTGAACATATTTTCATGAGACCAAGACAATTTACTTTGAACAGCAAATTAAGAGACTTCATTTAAAATGTTGCACGGCAATACAAGTCAACACTTGTTCCGTTTTAAAATCTCGCCGCGAAAATAAAATTTGATGTTACTGTAAAAAAAAATAAAAAAAAGAGGAAACATGCATATCACCATCTATTTTTGGAATGTGAATATGCTTGTTTGGTTTGGAATAATTGTAAGGAGATGTTTGGTTTTATATATATCGGTCATTTAATTTGGGGATGAAATGTGTGTAGCCCTAAAGGAAGAAGGAAAGAAACGTCAGTTGTTCAATCATTTTGTAATGTTCGTAAAAAATAATAATATTAATAAATAATAATCTTCAAGGGTGGGGGGGGGGGAGCGCTCTCATAACCATGGATTAAATTACAAGGACATTTAACCATAAAAAGACTGGGGGGCTGATGCCGGCCCCCCCTCGACATTTTTCGCACTACTAATCCGCCGCGCAAAATTTTTTGACCGCCGCGTCGCTCGTTGACTTTTTACTTTCAAGTCTCACGCAACTTTTGAGACCAAAATTGTGACCCCCGGGTACGCGGTTCCAAAATTACGCAATATTTCGTAAGTGCATGCAGACCCAAAATAAACGTGAATTTGTGTACAAATCCAATGCAAATAGTGTACTTAGCCAAATTTCATAAATGTATCATTATTTTTTCCTTTTACTGCTTAAAATCAATCAATTTTATTTTTTTTATGGTCACAATAAAGTCCCCGACAATTTCCATTGAAAAAAACAAAAAGTCGAAAAACAAAGAAATACATAAGAAATTTAGAAAACAATAGAATACATAAGAAAATGAATGTGATTTTGAATTTTTCTTTAAATCAATTTGATCAGATGCCTATCTAGAGTATCTGAAACAAAAATTAGCATTTCAAGGGCATTATTTTATTGATTAGAGCAAACTTATGATTTTACGCATAAATTAGCATAATTAATGAGACATGAGATTTTTTGCAGAATTTGATGTTATAGTTTTGTAGATAATGCCATGGGTAACGCGTGTGCCAATTTTTGTCGCGATCGTGCGATCGACGGCCGAGATCATAACGGGGGGGGGGGGGGGGTGGCTGAATCAGCCCCCCCCCCCCCAGTCTTCTTAGGCGTCGAAATAGCCCAGTCTATTTAGGGTTAAAGAAGAAGAATGGGAAGAAAAAAGGCTGGCTTTAGATAGAGGCATGATGTCTATACATTTAAGGAAATTAGAAAATCTAAATCAAAGGAATATATAGGGAGAGAGAGGCAAAGTTATATATAGAGCGAGAGACAAAAAAAACCAACAAAAACACATGTGTTTCTCTTATTTTTTTTCTTGCAGATAAAAAGCACTGATGAAAAAATGCGTAGGCAGGAGGCATAAAGGGGAGGGTGCTCTATACCTGATCATTCAGTTCATTTCAGTTTGGTTTATTTTCATATATCATAAAATATCAAATTGAATGTAACGTCCATCGTTAAAATAATACAATACATCACCATAATTCATAATAAATGAGACAAATATACAATTGAACGTTCGGATTTGAGTCAGATATATCAATAAGATGAGGATATGAAGGGCAAACTATTTAAAAAGGAGAGCTTGTAATTTACAGTTTCCCTTTTAACAAAATTATTAGTAATTGTCAACTTGTTTTGATATCAGTATGTTACAAGAAAAGAAAGAGAAAGAGAGAGAAAAAATATTTCCCCAAAACGAGAGAAAGAAGGAGACAAAAAGAAAAAAAAAACAAAGGGAGGTGGACTGACAATAGTATTAAGAGGAACACGTACTAGGGAGCCGATGAATTGTCATTTAGATAATATTTGTTTAAAATATAAATGTTCAATTTACGTTTAAAAGTATATGCAATCTTTAAAGTCGGTTAGTAGATCATTCCTAAATAATGGACTTGTGACAATAATTGTTTTATGTGAAAAAGCTGTTCGAGTATATATGATGATAATGACTTTGACGAGTATATAGGATAGCTGTGAATCTCATCATTCCTTCTAAATTGAGAAGATGAGTGGTAGGTAATTCTTTTCTTGAGAGTTGAAACATAAATATTCCAAGGTTAAATGCATAAAGATCATGGATTTGTAGAACATTACATGAATAAAAGAGTGGCATAGAATGAGCCCGGTAACTTGTATTATTAATAATTCTTACGTTATCATTTTGTTAATATTTCATTTTGTAATTGTTGAAACGCATACTAGTAATTGTCAGTATTAATATCCGGTATCTTTGAAGTTTGATGTAAATTTGTATAATTATATGGGTTATGGATTTGTTGTATAATTTATAATCATGTTTCAAATAATTCGTACAACCTGTTCATGAAATGTGAAAGAGTATTTTGATTTGAGAGAATACAATAAAATATCCTTAAAAAAAAACACCTTGCGCAGCACTTCGCAAGAAAGCTATATAGCTGCGGTGGGCATGGTGAGCAAGTGCACGCCCCTGAATGTTACGGTATATGCATTGTCTATATTTACGATTGTGTACCCCGGTATTTAGTGATAAAAATCATGATGGTGGGGGGGGGGGGGTGATCTTCAATGGCTCAATTATCAAACTAAACTTGGCTTAGCCTATATAATATTGTTTTATGAATATATAATGTAATTTTCCCAATTTGCGTTATTCAATATGTCGGGGCCTAATACAATGGACCGAAGGGGGGGGCAAAGTGAAAGGAAGAACAAAGTAAAGCGGAGAGCAAAAGGATTGGGGATCTCCCCTGGTCCCATATGGCAAGAAAATAATATTACAACCATATGAAATCTAAGTTCTCTTAAAAACACAAACTTTAATTACGCTACGCATTTCTGGTGAATTCTCGTTTATAACTTTACGAAGCAGGCCTAGCTGTTATACAGCATGTACACTGCGTCCAACAAAAAGGGAAACTCGTTTTCAGATAGAGATTTCACACTAATTTTAAACATGTATATACTATGAATTTGATTATTATGGTAATTTTAATATTAGTGGAATATCTTTAATTTGAGACAAACAGCTTAGGAAATCATTTATGCATGGCAGATTAAAATGATAAAAAGTGAGGCCTACTGTATATCAGAAAGAATTTGCACAGAAAAACACGTGTTAATCTGAATACACTTTCATTTCAGGGGTCAGAAACATATCAAGGAATGCAAAAGAAATTATGAGGCAATCGTCAAAAAAGCACATTTGTCGAATGATGGACCTATCTTGTCAATTTTCTCTGCTCAACCTGATTTTGACATTAAACTTTCAAACTCGCCTTGCTCATCATTGCGTGCAATGTTCGTTAGGTATCAAAGGGTAGAGGAATAATTGAATTGTTTGATGATGTAAATGAAATTTCATTTGCCTCTGAAGAAAAAAAAGATAAGGGAATCCGAGTTTCCTTTTTTTTCTGGGTCGTACTTGAGAAGAAGAAGAAGAAGAAGAAGAAGAAAAAATATAATAATAATAGAAGAAGAAGAAAAAGAAGAAGAAGAAGATGATGATGAAGAAGAAGAAAAAAGAAGAAAAAAAGAAAGAAAGAGAGAGAAAGAAAGAAAGAACAAGTGGAATGCCTGTTGCACCCACAAATGTAATAACGTCCACAAATGTAACAACACTTTACCCACAAATGTAATAACACTTTACCCACAAATGTAATAATTTTTGATCGCCCACAAATGTAATAAATTTGAAGGGATTTTTGGCGAATCCGTTCTAAACTAAAATCCTATAGTAATGCGTTCATATAGCACAAAAGTGCAAAGTCTTTTTTTCAGACCGGGTTAATAAAACATCAAAGTACAAGTCCAAAGTCTTTCTTCCAGACCCGGTTGTTTCAAAAATTATAATATAAATCCAAAGTCTTTTTTCCAGACCCGGTTGTTTAAAAAAAATATAATAAAAGTCCAAAGTTTTTTTTTCCAGACCCGGTTGTTTAAAAAATTGTGATATAAGTCCAAAGTCTTTTTTCCAGACCCGGTTGTTTCAAGAATTTGAATAAGTCCAAAGTCTTTTTCCTGACCCAGTTATTTCAAAATTTATAATATAAGTCCAAACTAAGATACGATAATGATATTCCTGTGGAAAAAATGGGAATCGAGCTTAGTCTTTTCTCCAGACCCAGTTAATTAAAACTGGTGGAATTAATGTCTTTGTTGTTGTTTCAACTTATACGGTGTATATTGTGAATATATGCACTAAGAGAAAATTGAGAATCAAGCGTAGTCTTTTCTCCAGACCCGGTTACCTGTTATTTAAACATTATGAATAACAGTTTAAAAACAGTATAAAGACCCCATAATCTTATTAATGCTGGATATAGCGTAGTCTTTCAGCCCGACCATTTTTTTCTTTAAAAAAAAAACGCTAATAGTAAGAATTAAAAAAAAAATCAAAGTCTAAGACCAAACAAACCTTCAACCTAAGAACCTGTTTTAAAAGAGGTTTAGAGTGTTGTCTTTATTCCAGACCTAAAACAGTTACGAAAAAAAAATCTTCTAACATAAGACCTTATATTCTTATTCTCGTGGAATAACACGAGTTTTAAAACGTACTCTTTCCTCCAGACCCGGCTATTAAAAAAAGTAACTGAAAAACTTCGAATCTAAGACCAAATTTCCAAAGTTTCACCCAGTAAAAATATGTCTTTTTTTTTATAAATAATACTACTACCCCTACAAAACATTGTAATAACGCGTGGGTAAAGCAGACATCCTTTCTCCAGACTTGGTTACTATTTGAAAAATAAAATAGTTTTTACAAATATTCTAAAACGAATACCCAAAAATCAATAAAACTCAACCCCCAACAACGAATCTAAGAACCAACAATCCTCCAAATTAAGACCATGCATGTAGAAAAGCACATGTTTAGAGCGTTGTCTTTATTCCAGACCCGGTGATTTAAAAATGATTTAAACAATCCTAAAAACAAAAGACTCATATTCTTATTCTTGTGGAATAACACGAGTATTATGCTTAGTCTTTCGTCTGGACCCGGTTATTTAAAAGATAAAGAAATATTGAAAAAAATGACAGCTGAGACCAATCTTCAAAATTAAACCCACTTAAAATGCTTGGGCTTAGAGTGTTGTCTTTACCCCTCACCGACGTATATTATAACTTTTGAAACGACCGGGTCTGAAAAAAAAAGACTTTGGACTTGCATTATAATTTTGAAACAACCGGGTCTGGTAAAAAGACTTTGGACGTATATTATAATTTTGAAAAACCGGGTCTGGAAAAAGACTTGGACTTGTACTGTAATATTTCATTAACCGGGTCTGGAAAAAAGACTTTGAACTTTTGTGCTATATGAACGCATTACTATAGGATATTAGTTTAGAACGAATTCGCCAAAAATCACTTCAAATTTATTACATTTGTAGGTAAAGTCATTATTACATTTGTGGGTAAAGTGCATTATTACATTTGTGGGTAAAGTGTTATTACATTTGTGGGCGATCAAAAATTATTACATTTGTGGGTAAAGTGTTATTACATTTGTGGACGTTATTACATTTGTGGGTAAAGTGTTATTACATTTGTGGGCGTTATTACATTTGTGGGCGATTATTACATTTGTGGGTGTAACATATGCCTCTGGCCGTCTCACCTGCATCACGCAGTTCATTATAGCAGCAGTGCTGACTTTGAAAACTACTCTAACTCGCACAAGATGTTCAGTGATACATGGTTACTATTATGTCCACTTTTATGAACTAGACCAATAAACTTACAGAGATATGATGGTTATTCAACAAAAAAACCCAACATGGCCAAAGTTCATTGACCTTACATGACCTTTGACCTTGAATATGTGACCTGAAACTCGCACAGGATGTTCAGTGATACTTGATTACTCTTATGTCCAAGTTTCATGAATCAGATCCATAAACTTTCAAAGTTATGATGGTAATTCAACAGATACACCCAATTCGGCCAATGTTCATTGACCTTTGACCTTGGTCATGTGACCTGAAATGCCCACAGGATGTTCAGTGATACTTGATTACTCTAATGTCCAAGTTTCATGAATCAGATCCATAAACTTTCAAAGTTATGATGGTAATTCAACAGATACCCCCAATTCGGCCAAAGTTCATTGACCCTAAATGACCTTTGACCTTAATCATGAGACCTGAAACTTGCACAAAATGTTCAGTGATGCTTGATTACTATTATGTCCAAGTTTCATGAATCAGATCCATAAACTTTCAAAGTTATGATGGGAATTCAACAGATTGACCCTAAATGACCTTTGACCTTGGTCATGTGACATAAAACTCATGCAGGATGTTCAGTGATACTTGATTAACCTTATGTCCAAGTTTCATGAACTAGGTCCATATACTTTCTAAGTTATGACGTCATTTCAAAAACTTAACCTCAGGTTAAGATTTTGATGTTGATTCCTCCAACATGGTCTAAGTTCATTGACCCTAAATGACCTTTGACCTTGGTCATGTGACATGAAACTCTAATAGGATGTTCAGTAATACTTGATTAACCTTATGGCCAAGTTTCATGAACTAGGTCCATATACTTTCTAAGTTATGATGTCATTTCAAAAACTTAACCTCAGGTTAAGATTTGATGTTGACGCCGCCGTCGGAAAAGCGGCGCCTATAGTCTCACTCTGCTGTGCAGGTGAGACAAAAAACGAAAGAAAGAAATGAATCTTAGAGACACAGTTCCTATGCATTCTGTTCTCTTTATAAAAGCGGAATATAAGCACGGGAAAACGGAAATTAATTTTAAGCACCTGAAATAATACTTACAAGTTGTTTAATAGATCGATACTATAAGAAGAGTGTCGGTAAGGCGAGCACATAATACGCTCGCCTGAAACGCTGAAAATGGAGTTATTGGTTCAGCAGGAAAAGTGGAAGGTGGCGACTTCACCTTTGACTTTCTGACCTCAAAATCGACACAATTATTAGGGTCCATGGTGGTATCATACACACCAAATACAACTATTACAAATACATCTCCAAAAACTCTGGTGTTGATTTAACACCAGCCCGGAATATTATGTCCACATGCACCAGAGAAGTATCACCAGTTTCGTTTTGGTCTAACACCAGATAGGTGTTTATACAACACCGATTAGTTAAAAAAAAACATCGGTTTGATCATCCAAACTGGTGTTGTTTTAATACTTATCTGGTGTAGATTCCGGGCTGGTGTTGAATCAACACCGTATTTTTGCAGTGTATAGGACTAGGTATTAAGTTAAACTGAAGTTATCGCGTTTACAAGGACCGCAGAAGGGAAAGATGAAAGCATGTAACTGTGACCTTGGCCTTTGACCTTTTGACCTAAAAATTATTAGGCTTTCTGTGATCCATCATGGTATCACCAAATTATATGAGCCTACAGGTTAAGTTGAACTGAAGTTATCTGGTTTAAAAGGACTGCAGAAGAGTAAGATGAAAACATGTCACTGTGACCTTCACCTAATTTGACCTTTTTACTTCAAAATCGATAGCCTTATACACACCAAATTATATGAGCCTAGGTTAAGTTAAACCCTGTCACCCCCCCGTACGCCAGTCATTTGCCAGTGCTTGATCGAACACCGGCCCTGTAGATGTAGAAATAGTGGCTTGCTGCAAAAGGGCAGAAATATTGACACATTAATCATGTTGAGTACATCAAACCAAATTAATTGCTCCTGCGTAATTACGTACTCTTGAAGTAGTTGGTAAAAAAGGCCCAACTTTTTAACCAACCCATGGCAGCAAATACTGTCCTCACAACTTATTGCTATAAATCTGTCCAAATTGGGTAATAAAAACTAATAAATTTGCTCAATTGGATAATAATTGCCCAGAATACATACATATTTTCATCAACATACATTTCCAAACACAGTGGACAGTATATTTCCCAACATTTTAAAGGTTGAGTCCATCCCAGAAAAAAGTTGATTTGAAACGATAAGGAAAAATCAAACAAGCATAACACTGAATATTTCATCAAAATCGGGTGTAAAATAAGAAAGTTATGATATTTTAAAGTTTCGCTTATTTTTCACAAAGCAGTGATATACACAATTTGGTGACATGCAAATGAGACATTCGATGATGTCCTTCACTCACTATTCCCTTTTTTTGTATTGTTTGAATTATATATTTCATTTTTTACATATTTGACAAGGACCAACTTGACTGAATTGTATAGTATTAAACAACGCTCATTCCATATGTTCAGGGAGGAATTAATCGTTGTTTCACTTGGCAATGAGGAGAAAATTAAAATATTTCATATTTTATATAATACAATACAAAAGAAGTAGTAAGTGGATGACATCATCAGTCTCCTCATTTGCATACCGACCCATAACTCACATAAGATCATTATGTCATTCATTCAGTAAGACGAAGCGGTTACAGCAACAAACACACACTCCAAGAAAATACAAGCTTAGCCTTGGGTGTCAGCGACTGAACAATATATTCGTTTATTATCGTTGTCAACAGATATTATGAAGCACATCTAGTGATGCAACTTTGAATCAACAGGTTACGATACAAATAGTTCGTGGATCATAATTATATACACAAAGATTTCATATGTCTTACATATCTTTTTCTTTCAACATGACAATTAGCAATAGCATAATATACAAGTTTTACAGTACGAGAGTATTTTTAATAATAGCGACTAGCTTTTAAAGCTAAATAGATACAACTAATGAATACAGTGTACCGACACTATGGTTTAAAATATGGTCGGAGGAGCTTAACAGATGGTCCTTAAGGTTAACGGCGATGGGGTGCAATGGAGGATATAGGCTCGGGGTATAGGTACATCATATCACAAACATAAACATGTGCATTATTTGTTTTATAAAAGTGGTCGACAACATGAATTCAAAGCTGAGAAAAGGTCGAAAACCCCGAAAAATGACTAAGATCGCAAATGAAAGAGGCCAACAAATTGAAAAGTGCTTCTTCAAGAACTTCTGGAAGGTCGCGAAGGATAAATTCACCAACGGGTGGTTTTAGCGCTTTGCGTATCAAAATAAAGTTTACACTTTGAAAAAGCCATGGGAATTAAAAAATATACATCATGCGGGTAATTTTTTTCATATATAATATTGGGTATGGGTCTCATTTATCCGATGAAAGTAAAAGTTTTGACAGAATGTTACACTTGAGTGAGCACGGTCCATTTTTGTAAAGCTCGCAGAAATCTGTTTGCGCAGAAATGGTCGTTTTCACGCTGTGTCAAGGGGAAAGGGCGAAATCAAACTTACCCTGCGAAACATTTCTCATACATTTCCCTTGCACTTTTAGTCAATTTAAATAAAACGGATACATTCAAGCATTTTGTAACAATTTTGCCACCCAAATTGAAATTTCAACACTTAGTAAGCACAACCTTTACCCTTTTTGTGTCAGCTGGATCTGAGGACATAACTGAATCTGAACAAAAGTTTTTATCAGACATCTCCAGCATTTTTTCACTAAGTTTTTATCATTTAAAGGGTGTTTACATTTCATGTTTCATTTAATACTTGTTTCTCCACACTTTTCCCAAGCTTGAGAATGATTAACAAAATGAAAATCAAGCCGTAGCCATTTCATGTAAATCACAGCTCAGTGTAAAGCACATATCGTCACGATGGCCTCGGTGTATGGGGGGAGTGGGTTGGGGCGAAATGCACTCTTCGAAGTGTTTCGGGCAAGGAAACAAGTTTAAAAAGCTAAAAGATATCTTCAAATCAACTTACTAGCTAAATTCTACGTGTTCATCATGATTAAGGTCTACTTTTATTCGCATAACTATTACAAAGTTCTGCGCAAATCATTTTTCACTAACTTTTCAAAAGTAAGTGCTGCTCATTCAAGAGGAAATATTTTTCGACAGTTATATCGTAATTTGCATAAATGGATCTGTACCAATGTTAAAATGTAAACAAAATCTTCATGATATTTCAAATATATATATTTACAGGGTTTTTTCTAAGTGTAAACTTTTTTTGATACGCACTGTATTCTGGCTACATCCTGAACTCGTTTTATATTTTACATGCGCACGAGTTAATTACGCATAGAGTTAAGGCTGTGAGAGCTATCGTGCAAATTCTGATTGTGTATGTAATAGCTCGCAACGAGAGCGGATAGATGGAATAATATCTTGTCCTTTCTAATAGCAGTACGCGCATCAATCCCTAAACCACACACACCCACGCCTTTAAACCCCCATTCCACAGAGAACAAGACCGCTGAAAGACCTTTGAAAAGATAATGAATTCTGGTTGATCTTTCAGAGGTCTCTCCATGAACCTACAGTGGTCTTTGAGGTCTTACACGAGTCCTGACCAATCCTTCAGTGGTCTTCGTGGTCTTCATGAGCTCCAAAACTTTTTGAAACGGTTCAAAACAGTCTTACAACGGTCTTACAGGAAAATAGTCTTTCAGTGATCTCTCAGCTGTCTTTCAGCGGTATTTCGATGAACTTTCAAATGTCTTAATAGTCTTCCATTCAATGATCTTTCGGCAGTCTCTCAAGATTATTGCAGAGATCACTATAAGACTCATGAGAGATCATTGAAAGATCATTCAAAGATCATTTAAAGACCAGGCAGAGTCAAAGGAAAGAATTATGAAAGATCTCTTGTTGCATAAAGATCTCTGAAAGACCATTGAAAGATCTAAGACAAGAAATATCCATGAGTCTTTCAGAGTTCTTTGAGGGGGTTTTCTGATCCATTCCACAGAAATGAAAACTTTCAGTGATCTTGAAGACCGCTGTAAGACCTCGCCAATTTTAAGTCTTTCAAGTTTCAATGGTATTTCAATGGTCTCCGTTCTGTAGAATGGAGGCCCAATGCCCACCCACACAAAAATGCAATGGATGGCTGTATGCTACTGCACGCATTTCAGAAATAAAAACGTGCAATATTGTACACTACAGCAACCTAGGGCTGAGTAACGTGAAATTACGCGTTGAGAGGATCTAGGAGAGAGTCCTAAATCACAACATCGTTACCATGGTTACAACTTTAAACAACGCATTTACAAAGTATCAATGACCACAAGTTGTACAGTTTACTAATGCTGTAAAAAAAAATCAATGACGAGTTCAAAGCCAGTACCGGAAATCAAGAAAATGAATGGACAATTGTCTCAATATGACATACAAATGAGAATTAAAGGGAAAACAAGCGAAGAATAATTGATCTGAAGTAGAATATTAAGTGGAAAATGATAGGAAAATAAAATGCGAGTATTGTATACTTCATCCGTAAAGAAAACTGATATTCAGTCCATCAGGGCATCCAAATTGAAACAAGTAAAGTGACCACTTGAGACAGGTGACATTTATAGACAGATTCGCAGATCGTATAACGGTACTCTGTTTGGGGGTCTCCAAGACCTAGCTAAGGAATTGGTAACATACCAATACACTTAATAGCTGATATATATATATATATATATATATATATATATTTGGAATTTGTTTTAGCGAGTACACATTATGTTTATGGGAAAAATGACACGATGTAACAATATTTGAGCTTGAATAAAATTCAATTGTCTGAAATGTATTTTAACCCGATAGCAAAAATGTTTTCTTATTTTGTCGTTCAATTATATTTGTTCGGGGTAATGGGGGGGGGGGGGGTGTTAAAAATTTGTGTGAGTTTTCATATACTTACTAACTATAGTGTACATTTATTTTCACCGACAGTTTACTTCATTTCTACTAGAACTATGCTATTCATTCACGTTCAACAATATTTATTTTTAGAGTGAGTCCACTATAAATATTTACATTTATTCAGTATAAACGGGTTTTCTACATTTATTGTTTACAAAGGAGAGAGTGACAGAGCATATACCATTGTCACAAGTTTCACAGAGAAAGCAACGACAATTATGTGAATAATAAACAATTAACTTTTATCATAATAAAAAAATAAATTTGCAGCATTATTTATTTTTACCTATGAATTCGATGTTTGCTATAGTGTCTGCATCATATTTAGACTCATCGAAATTTTCAGCTTCCTAAATTTGCACATTTTTCTACACATAACTTTTTTGACATTATACGAATTAAATGAATTAGGTGCTTATAGCTATCCCCGTCATTTAAATGTACAGCTTATTTGTCATTTTCATTTTGTACCAGTTAGGACCTCAGCAAGAGATCATAACACTATTTTACACACGATGTCATGAATATCTGAAATTCGCCCTTTTTCTCACAAAGATTAGTCATCTCTTTTCTTCAAGCTCTGAATCATAATTTTTAAAAATGCATTAGGATCAGTACAAACCATCACACATCTTATTAATTTCTATTTAGTACAACAGTTACTCTTTCTACGAAACATCCAAGAAAAAATACAATTATCAGTATTACTCCAGCGACAAGGAATCCTTGAAGTAAAATTTAGCAAAGCCATATGAATTACACGAGTCTCTTTTCCAATATATATCATCATGTTTAAATTGGGATTTTTTTCAAATAAAGAATGAGAAAAGTTAATTCATAGCGAAATAAAATTGTGTTACATTCATCGCTCATAATTGTATAATAAACAAAGTATGCAATATTCGATATTCGAAAATTCTTTGAATTAAATAAAAAGTTTTTTTTTTCTAAATCATAATAGTTGGATTGATATAGCTCTTATTGCCCGAGGACACAAAGCGCTCCTATTATTATCCAGAATAGCTCGAGCTATGACTTATTCGTAACCGCTCAGTGCATTCAAGGAATAAACACAACCAGGTACCCATTCACCTCACATGGGTTGAGTGCGACACAATATCGGTAAGTTTTCTTGCTGAAGGAAAACCCTCGAGGATTCGAACCCACGACCCTCTGTTTGAAAGACGAGAGTCAGAACCACTAGATCGATGCTCACACAAATACCAAGTTGAAATGTGCTCTCTCTAAAAAAAACGTGATTTCAGCTCTCTCTCCGTGTTAGTGACGACATGGATCACTCAATATGGAGTGAATTTAGAGTAATCATTAGTACCAAAACATACGTTTGACAAAAATAACTTGCTAAAAGGATGAAATTGACTAAACAGCTATACAGTCATGACAGTGGAAGTCCCTCTCAATCTAGTGAATGTTATTCACTCTTTACTCTAAGTGAATTTTATTCAATTTTTAAAAGTGGAATGATTTGAATCAAACTTTTAATTGATCATTTACATTGTTAAATTTATTTTGATCGTCGTATCGAATAAATACGAGTGCCATAAATTTTATCAGATGATTCCGCTTTTAATATTTATATGAACATAATCATGATAATGTATATTAAAAGATACTGCTATATTCCAACAATGCATCAAAATCATATAGTAATAACTAACAAAAAGCTGCAAAGTCAATGTTACTGGCAAGATAACTTAAACGCCTGTTGATGAGTATTCGTTCTTCAGTGCTTTATCTAAATCCACAAAGAACTCGATGAGATTGTTTGGTAGAGCAGACTCGACAAGCGACTGGGGCAACTTCCCACAAAGATCTGACTGCACTATGTTGACCACGTGACTCTTATTGCTCTCCCTATTAAAATAAAGAAAAGGAAGAAAAAAAGAGAAGAAGAAGGGAAAAAAGAAGACGAAGAAGAAAACAGAAGAAGAAGAAGAAAAGAAGGAGGAGGAGAAGAAGATCAGTAGGAGATAAAAATGCACATAACATTAGGTTAGAAAAAGTTTCCCTATGTTAAGATTGATAAAGAGGTGAATGCTTTCACCAGTACATTCAAGACCCCAGCTCATACGCTTCATCAATAGCGCCCCCTCCTGTTGACAGAACTTAAATAAAACCCAATTCCTACGACCATACCAAGCTGAATATACCGGATCTCGTCCCAATAAATTTAGGTGCCATCGATTTGTCGCCATGTCGAAATAACGTATCACACCGACATGGACATGTAATACAATCTGTTTGCAAAGTGATGTCATGACCACGGCGCGCGGTATGCATCGGCTCTATAACCATGATTGTAACTTTGTGGTGCATGCAATATTTATCGGTCAAAAATAATAATTTTTTTGCTGCATCCCGCAAGAACGCCTTGTTCAACAAAATGTGACATTCCGTAAACATTACAGAGACGGATTGGTAGACTTTCAACGATGAAAAATTGGTCTTCGAGCTGATGAATCTTTTCAAAGAAAATATGACTCGGAGAACAGCCACGTGTATTTTTAGCACAGTAGCGCACAAGCATAAGCAACAAGGGGAGCAAGTGTAATTACGCCTCATGACAACATTGCGCTTAGTTATTTTTTCAGAGGAAATGCTATATTGGTTGACCTAAGCAAGTAAAGAGTTTAATGATTGGTTGATGGTAAATTATTGGACGTGCCAGCGATAAAATAGGGGACGTCCTTACAGAGATAGGACAATTTCAGAATACCAATTTAGAGGTCAAGTCCACTCCAGAAAATGCTGACTTGAATAAATAGAGAAAAATAAACAAGCATAGTGCTGAAAATTTCACTAAAATCGGATGTAAAATAAGAAAGTTATGAAATTTAAAAGTTTCGCTCATTTTTCACAAAACAGTGATATGCACAACTAGATGAGTCAGTCGATGATGTCCATCACTCATTTCTTTTGCTTTTTATTGTTTGAATTATACAATCTTTAATTTTCTATAGATTTGACAATAAAGGACCACCTTGACTGAATGGTATTAAACAATGCTGATTCCACATATTCAGGGAGGAATTATTCGTTGTATTACTTACAATGAGGAGAAAATTAGAATATTTCATTATATGTCAATAATGTCATATAATAAAATACAAAAGAAATAGTGAGTGGATGATATCATAGTCTCTTCATTTGCATACCAGCCAGAATGTGCATATAACTCTTATGTGAAATTAAGCGAAACTTTAAAATGTCATATAACTTTCCTCTTTTGCACCCGATTTTGATGAAATTTTCAGTGTTATGCTGGTTGGATTTTTGTCTTTTTATTTAAATATATTTTTTGTTGGGGTAGACTTGTCCTTTAACATGTTTAAGAAAATATTAGGGAGCTGTTATCTTGCCGAGTTACAAGAAAAGTTATAAGAAAAGTTAAGACAACTTCAGAATACCACCCCTGTATAGGTCGTAAACTCTTCGGTCTGTTTTCAGAAGGGCAGAGGTATTTCTGCCTGGGTCCATGTGTAAATATAAATCAAGCGTGCTTGCAACATATTGCAGTATGGATTATTATTTTTGTATTGTGTATCATAACTTACTCCGAGGACAAATATTATTAGGTATGTATGACCATGCCCGAAGCACATTCCTTCTTCTTTCGATTCGGGGTGGTCGGAGGAGCTTAACAGCTTGACAGCTTGTTCCTTTATGCTATACTTAAAACAAGTCTTTACTTCGATGATTCACACTGTATTTTTGTGAGTTTCCCCTATCGCCCTCGCAGACCCTCCTACTACATCCCGTTTGCGCTAAACCACATGTCATAACAAGGAAGTCGGCACGTTCATAAGCATGTTCAAGATCGAAGGAAATGTCTTGCTCTCTAATATACCCAGGCTGGGTTCAATTGGCTCTTTTTAAACTTGGGACACAATGTTTTCAAACCCGTTCATCTCAATCCACGGTAGAGTTTAAAGGTAAAAGACAGTAGTTGCAGCACACAATTATTTAACGAGAAAGTCTTCTAAATCAAGGTTGATTGTCAAAATATTATCATATATCTCGATCTGGTACATTAATCTAAACTTATCTTTGTAAATTCATGAAATCTTAGCCCCAAATCAATAATTCAATACAGAAAAGCATATGTGAGACAGTGCATTAATATTGCTTCGAAAAATACTTATGATGGAATCCTGTGCTTATTTTGCTAATTTCTCAGCAATTATGAATGTTCTTCTAGAGCTATTTGGCACATATTTTTATTTGTAGGCCTACATATACATACAATCACTTTGGTGGTAATTTCATTGGATTCTATTCAAACCCATTTTCATTTTGAGATCGTTACCACAACTGGTATTTATCTTTAAATCATTTTTGCCAGATCCCTTTTTCGTCGTTTCATCATCTTTGAAAATGCATAAATGAAACGCTGAAAAGTTGCGTTTACAAAGGGAACCGAACACTACCAGAGTAGGGCCTATATATCATGATTCCACCACTTGCCTCCTTCAGGTTCGGGCTTGACTTCACGGCACAAAAGCTAATGTAGAACCTTAAGGATTCTATAAAAAGTCCTGCTAATCTAACAGTAAAAACGTTTTATACAACCTGGTCCCTTACCTAACATCATGATATAAACTGATAAAGTATTGTGTAAGTCTCAAACAAAATGTTATACAGGAAAATTCAATGTGTGATATTTATTACTTCACAGTTGAACAATGTTCACTTCTTAAACACTCAAGTAACTAATAGATCGCTTTTTTATATTTTAAATACTTTGTTTAATTTTGTTTTTACAGAGATTTAGTTACAATTTATCAACCACAACGGTTTATTGCATGACCGGAAAAATCTAAATATATCAAATTAATATCTAAATCTATAGAAAAGTTTTGTTATGATCAACAAGAAACCATGAATAGCCCTTTGCGATGTTGCATCGCTATGGTACGACCATAGAGCTAGTACTTGAATGTGTACACTTCTGATCAATGTGTGATGATAAGTAAAGGGAAATGTTGGCTAGTCGCAACAAGCAGTGCACTTTAAGCACAAAACCTTCAGATCCCGTGATTTGTCATCGCCGAAGACATAGCTATCCGTGCGTAAACTCACATCGTGAGTCAAAGTGAATCAGATTTGTGGGACGTACGCACAAACATGAACATTTTGGTGCTACTATCCCGCTCAAGGACAAACACTTTATTTTTTTAATTACGTCAACATTCGCTTTGGGGAGAGAAATCCACAGCAGGAAGCCTCAGATCCACCGCCTTCCATTTCATTATCCATCAAAATGCTCCCTCTTTTCTCGATAGTACATAAGATTTATATCGAATAAATGTTTGATACTTTATCCCATGATATGTTGCTATCGAAGCCTAACTTCATGGTGCTTGAAGGATCGCACTGGGTTTTAAGAATTGAAAATGCTTTACATAACTCTTTTATGTAGATTACCACAGGGGCCTATATTGGGACCCTTTCTTTTCACTTGAACAGATTTTAGTGTAATAATTCTCTTTCCATGTTCAATCAATGACGAAAAAGTAAATTATATGGGAAGTATGAAACTGATTGTCTACAACCAGCTGCAGTGGCTCTAAAATAGAACATCAAACGCGGACATCGCACTACACCATACTCATGTTCGCAATGGTCTAAAACAGGTTAGAGCATCTTGCAGATACAAATTTGTTAAGAAGAGAGCAAGAACCTACGATTAAAGATAAATTCCAGTTTTGGTAACGATCTCAAAATGACTTTTGACGGAATCTAATATAATGACCACCCAAGTGTATATTTGTATGAATGAAAAGTATGTGCCAAAGGATTCTGGAAGAAATGGTGTAATTGCTGAGAAATAAACAAAATAAGCGCGGATTCTGTCACTTCCGTCGGGTCTTTATTCCAGCAATATTAATACACTGTCCCACGTGTGCCTATCTGTGTTGGTGATCTTCATTGTGAACATTTTTCAGCGTAGATTTCAAGATTTCACAAAGCTCAGTTATGTAACTGTACCAGATCTAGATCCTCGATGATATACTGACAATTAAGCCTGGTTTTACAGACTTTTTCATGAAATCAGTGTTTACTGCAACTACTTCTCTTTAAAAACGGGAGCTTGAACGTTGGGTGAGAGAACAATACAAATTCAATAAATCTGTGAATAAGCAAACTCAAAAGCGTTTTTCATGACATACTTTCGTGTGTGAACAGAAAGCCGTGTCGAACCCACATGACCTAGGTCAAACTCGGCATATCCCGTATACGTTTATTCTACTTCCGTTCGTCATCCGCGGGCAGGGTCGAACTCGTCTTTTTTGTTTCAGTATAAACGCGATCACAGTTACCCTCTTCGCAGCGTTCGACACTGCTTGAGGATTCAACACACGGGTCGTGTGTAAACAGGTTAAAATGTTCATGTTGTGCATGCAGAAAATACTTCTCGAACTTTTGGAGAGTTGGCAGGGGGAACATACTCGAAATTGTTTCCATCGTCCTCACTCTTAAGCGGGAAAACCGAGAGGAAACGCACCCAAACTGAGATAAGTACCAATCACAGAGGTGACACGCCTGTTCATGTCAATGGAGTCTCTGTTCGTAGCATGCCGATTTTAAATAGTGTACAAATAACCCACATTTTGGACGAGCCTGACGGGGTTCATTTAATTTCTGTTACGGATTTAGGACTTATATTATTTGCCGACGTAATACGTTGAACGATAAAATACGTCGTCGGCTCGTTGGTGCTCTGAAATAAAAGTAGGATGATGCTATAGTTACACACACAAAACCCCCTACTCCAGAAAGAACAAAGCCATTATTTCGGATGGCACAGCAATGGTCGATTTCGATTGTGTGGCTTAAAGTAGCATAAGAAACCGGCTAGGACGTACCCTTCTATAAGAGCGCAGAAAGTGCCCCCGTGGTAGTTGATCCCTCTGACGCAGTCGTCCTTTGGCGGTATATCTTTCCTTTCGACACTCCGGGAACTGGTAGCTAATATCCCACGATTCTCGTAGTTCCTGACCGTGATCAGATCCACGAAGTCACGTGATGCGATCAGGCCCATGGCGGCTTTGTACGTTGCTGAACGAGCAATGATGAGATGCTATGGGGGAAGGGATATCAGGAAACAGAAATAAGTGGATGAAATTTTCAGGGAATGAAAGAATACGAATACGAAGAAGAAAAGTAGAAGGAAAAGAAGAAGATAGATGAAATAACAGCAAGTAGCATAAGGAAAAAGAAAATAACAAAATAAGGATGACGAAGTAGAAGCCATTATAGCAGTAGTGGTTGTATATAGAAGTTGCATAGTGCACGCGAAGAAAATAAAAAGGTAAGGAAAAGGAGGATAGGGAAAAAAGAAGGATAATAAAGTAGAGAGGTAATACGTTGACAGAGAAAAGTGGTAGAAGATATTGGAAGTTATCGTTATAGAAATGTAGATAATGAAAGAGACAGAGGATGGGAGACAAAGGAGGAAATAAAACTATGATAATTAATAAAATTGGAAAAGGTATAATTTTGTATAATAATTCACACAACGCAATTCCACTCGGAAACATATCGTTATTTCATTTTATTTTTTTGAATGCACACCTAGATGCTTTTAGCATTTCAATTTATTTGAATGCAGGATAAAAGAGGATTCTCGATTGAATGCTTTTTTGCTCACGGGCATAGGTGCCTCGACGGGAGATCAAACCCCGGACTTGCAAAGTCAGGCGCCTTAGACCACTCGGCCATGGCGCCTCTCAGAACGGATGCAATTAAATCGTAAATCTTGAAAGAGGCAGAATAGCATGCCATCACCAGATAGGTAGATAGACTAAGAAAGATCGATGGAGAATTAGATATTTAGATAGATAGATAGATAGAAAGATATAGCAGACAGATACATGTAGGTGTAGACTGGAAGATAGAATAAGACATAATGAGAAAGCAAAGAAGAATTGCGATCGTATTCCCCTATACAGTCCAAGAGTTCAAATCCATAATCACTTCTATAATTCGTTTAGTGGGAAGGGCAATCCCCTCTGGACCTGTCCTTTATTGGCAACATATAATTGTATCAACACCAACCTTACAAAAGCTTTAAAGTGGCATCGACTTGACGAGATGGCTACAGATTTTTATTTTGCCATGTTGACGTAATACCGCGGTGTGTTGGCTCATTTGGTAGAGCGTCCGTCTCACAACCGGGAGGTCGGGGATCAAGTCCCGGCAGCGTTAGACCAATAATATATAATAATAGATCTCAAGGTCAGCAGGGGATAATGTGAAATATGTATAATAAAGGGGAAATCTGAAAATTTGTGTATAAAACAAATGGAGAGTTGTCCACAAAGTCGGCCATTTTGAAGCACGTTTGCCAATTTGAGGATCCCCTAGAAAGTTCAACAAGACTTTTTAAATGTCCATAACTTGCTTATTTCATACCCAATTTTGATGAAACTTATTTAAAACCGTTTGTCTAATTGTCCTTTTTCCAATAAGATTACTTGCTTGGGTTTTGGTTTCCTTTAATCAAGTCGACTCTGCAAGATAAAATCATATCTCGCCAACTTAAGGGGCCAATGGAACTTTAAAGCTAACTAAGCGATGACTTTAGAAGTCTACCACAAACTTATGGCAGCTTTACCCATTTAGCTCTTCAATTAGATGATAACAAATAGCTTCCATAGCTTCCAGCAATACATAATTATGATAGAGGAATGCGCACCCTAAAACATGCATTACACGTGTGACAGGAACATACGTCAGATGCTCTAAGATAGAGAAAAGCTTGCTGTCTTGAGTGAAAGAATTGGCTACGATTCAAATATCATGATAGAAAAAATCAAATAGTCCATTATCACTTATGACTTCATTTAAACATAAATGTCATAACCCTCTTATGTAGATAAAACAAGAATTATGAGATAACGATTGGTCTGATGTTTTGCTAAACACGTTCCAGGTAACAGCCACATTGGTAAAGAAAAAAACAACAAAACGTAACAGGAATCTTCATTCATATTGCCCATTCTAGAATCATATCTCCCATCAACTTTCTCATTATTGGCGAACATTGAAAAACTTGTCAATGACCCCTTCATCGGAACTATACGGAAGAATGTTTGCTAAAGTGGGGCTGACTCATCCCTGAGAAGGTGAAAAATAGAGGGAAATTGAAAGAAGGAGAAAGAAAAATGTTTGTACGGGATCTTGACATAAATGTGAGCGTACTTTGCACTGTCTGCGTACTAGATTAGTCTACTACTCAAGGCCAAACCATGGCATCCGTGTCTTAAAAAAGACTTGGGGAAGCATCTCGACATCGAAGATTGCTAATCCAAGCACAAATGCGAGAGATCGGGAGCTTCTTTGCGCACGCAATTAGATTATACGACGAATCCCTAATCTACGAAAATTGATGAAACTAAAAACCATACATCAGAGCTGGTCGAAGGAGGAGAAAAGGGCAGCTAATGAGAAAGAGAAGGAAGGGAAGGAAGAAGACAGAGTAAGAGGAAGAGGGAGTGTGAGATGGGATGAAAAAGGGAAAACAGGGCCCCGTCTTATTAATTTAAGATAGGTTCATTGAAACTCATATCAGTATCTTAAACCTCCTCAATACATAATTCAAATTAATCGCAATGTCAATTTCATTAGAATCTACCAAAATTCTTTCAAATTCTTTGTAAGACTGGGCCGTGATCGGGTAAAAGATTGAATGAAGGCGGAACTTTTCTTCCTAAGGGAGAGAGAAGGGCAGAAATTGTGGAGAATAAAGGACTGATAAGCAGGCAAAGTAGCGTTCAGGAGGGGAAAGAGAAAGAAAAAATAACAAACAGAAAAAAGAGAGAAGGAAAGAAAGAAACAAAAAAAAGAAGGAAAGAAACAAAGAAAACAAATAAAAAAGGAACGAAATAAAGAAAGGGAGGAAAAAAAGGAATAAGGAGGTAAAACAGAAGATGGATACTGGAGATAGGAGAGGAATGGCAATAACCCCATCCTAACTTCATTCGCTTTGTGCGATCGATGACATACGCAAGATGTATTTTGGTTTATGAAAATGATATATTACCGCTGGCCTAAATGAGAAGAGCAGCCGCGGCGATGTTCGATGAAAAATCCTTTTTGATTTAATTCAGAAATATTGGGCGAATGCTTTCTGCAGATCATACATGAAATGTCATGTCTGATGACTCTGGTCATAAGGGTAAATAAAGCAAGGAGGTATTTTTATTACTCCTTTGGCAAACTGTGCTAGCTGAGTAGCTGTAGTGACTTTTATCTCTAGTCGGGTTCACGGAGTCGTTGGCCGTAGACACAGCTGGCCAACATACGACCCTCCCGGTTGTGCTTTTAGAGTTCAGTAGCTAGGCATGTTTCTCCTACCAATTAATCATTGTTCTTTCTGGATGACAGCACAATTCATATATTAAAGAAACCATATAATATGCATTTGTACCCACACCAAGCTCCTTGCGCATACCCTCTCGCTATACACGCACACCCACACACACAAACCCCTCAACATCTCCCGAAAATTCACAATTGGTTTGAAAGAGAACCATCGTTAATGTTTTAATGCTTTGATTAATATACCCAACAATATCCCCTCTTTAAAATAACTAATTTCCTCATGTCACATAATTTGACCGCAAACAATAAAGAAACTATTTTTGGGGCCTCGATCGTCATATCCCCCAGCCACTAAAGCTCGCAATTCGCACTCGATTTCTCGGCACACATTATTTTTTTTCGCCCCTGCCTTTAACCCCAAAAATTTCGGTTTGCCTCTACTTCAAAGTAAAAAAAATAAATGATAATAAAGCAAAAATATCGCCCTCTTAAAAAAATAATATAAAGAATAGTCATAATTACGTCATTTATACGTTCGATGACTTTTGAAGCTTTGACGTTCTTGTCCCATATGCCTCTCAGACCCTTTGGTAGTTGATGTTCACTTGTTGGAAGTATATATTGGATGATCTTCTCTGGCGTAGCATCTAGCGTACATTCTGCTCTATATCTGTATAGGCGTTATAAAACAAAATAACAGAAATATAATAAGACGAGAAAAACATTCTAGCCTCCACAAGACAATACAGTGGTATATCGTTTATGCATTAATAAAAAATTAAATCTATGAAAAAATTATTTTGCAGCTGCGCTTCATGGAATCATTTATCTGACATTTTTTTGTTCAAGATTCTTAGACTCCAAAGTTTAATATCGCCTCTATGCATAAAAAAGTAAATATGTTTAAACAAAACAATGTTTGGCCTTGCAAAGCTCCTAAATTTTCTAAATCCAGCATTGATACTTTAATTCCCACGTCTATACCCCATTAACAAAGCTCGTAAAACAGCAATTAAATATCCCTGAAATGGCTATTCACCTCGCCAATTTCTTTTCGAACGCGCTCTCAATCGAAAGCTTACATCAGATATTGTTGATTCCTAATTATCATACTAAATCAGCCTTGTACATGAGAGGAGCATCGCCAATGAACAATAAAACTGTAAACGCTTTTGGAATCGCCTTTAATGAAAAGCAAGGTTATACTATTCAAAAGTATACAGTAATTATGATGGTAGCGAAGGCCTAATTGTTATAATTGAACGTTTTGTAAGAAAATGGATGGTAGAGTATGATTAAGCAAGCACGAAGGTTAACGATCCACTTATTGAAGAATAATATCGCATGCATCACTTGTCAAATGTCTTCAGACAGTTGTGGTGCTAAACGAATGGCGAGGCAGTGGTACCGTTCATTGTGTACACACTGCGTAGATTCGTACAAGTTCATCAGGGAAATAAAGTTGTGCCTTCGGCTTATCAGAACCCCGTTAGCCGTGTAAGTGACTACAATGATACCTTAATATAGATCAGTCTTCTTGCTATTTTTTCAACAAAGATTACCTCACGGTGGTAAAATGCTTAAATTTCTAACAAAATACATTATTCGAGCAAAGTAATTGTACTAAAGTGTCAGACTTTGTCACCATATTTGGCTCAATGAAGACTACACTCGGCCAAGATTACTGGCATATTAAATTGTCAGTGGCCTACACCATACTGTGGCTCAACGAGAGAAACGAAACCAGAATTCAGAAATATCAATCATTCAATTTCATGATTACCTAATCAAAAATCAATTTTATATATTTAAGATGCATTTTATAGAGCTATAATAGATCCATATCTTTGATTCACGAGAAACCATATTCAGGAAAAAGAAGGGGACAAAGAGATTGTGTTCGTTTCAAGCAAAGTTTTCATTTAAAAATATCACTTAACAAATTAATTTTCGCTTTTTACTTACCATAACGAAAATAAAAATGTAGAAGGCTTAATAACTTGATCAACACCAGAGCAAAGTGTTGGATATGTATGACGATGCCAACTCTGATTATGATTGCTGCCAAGCAATCAAGCAGTAACATCTTATTTGTTTCATGATTTAAGGAAACGTTACCACTTTTAAGAAAATCTTATATGTGGAGGAAAAGATAAGTTGATGAATTATACACCAATGAAAAGATGATAACCTTCATTATACAACGATCCGAATCTAATACCATGAAAATTTTACCACATAAATATTTGCTCTACAAATACTTAAATTCGTAAGCCTCGGATATTGACTTTTTCAATGCCATTTGTACTGCATGCAGTTCAGGATTCTATGACGTCAATATTTTGTTGTGTGTGTCGGAAATTTGCCACTTTTTCAGTGAGATTACAAAAAAATGAAAACAATTTACAAAGAATTGTGTAATTGGAAAAAAATATTGCAGGGATGGGAGAAAATCTATAATTTTTTGATCGCCTCTGATTTGCTTGATAGAATACAATGTCTATGAACTCCATTGTTTCATTCCTTGAATTTGGATGGAGCCGCCTCACAAGCGAATAATCCAGTTTGAATGACAAAAACAAGTTTAACAGGAACATTAACAATCACTGCGAGCCGTTTTTCTTTTCATTATCTAAAATGATAATAGTCATCAAATGAAACATTCTTTTCGAAACATATACACTTTCGTGACATTTTGAGAATGTTCTGGAATCGTAATCCGCGGATGATTAAGTAGGTACGATACAAATAATCTAGGATTTGAAAGCATACGTCAATCGGGATTAGTGCAGTATCGTGATAGATATTCCCAGACGAGAAAATTAAAAAGTGTGCCCTTGACATTCGACGGATCACATTGATCGTGGGATTAGTTAACCTTGCCTACAAATTTGATTTTTATTACATCGAGATAAACATTATTTGGTTTTTCCTCATTCCGGCACTGTTATATATTATTTTCATTTTTTATGAAATACCCTTTGTTTATAATTTCTGTTCTTTTATTTTACCCATGGGAGCACATTAATTTTCTTCTTACTTTATTCCCATATAATCATGTTGTGGTTACAAATATCCAAGAAAACCGTTATCCCATATATGCAATTATTCTACTTTTTTGTCAACACACAAAAACTATATCATTAATTTCACATGTTACTTTTATACGATTATTGATATTGTATATATTTCATATTTTACTTTGTAAAAAAAATCGCAATTCAGCCTTTGGCTACGATCACATTTTGAATTTCAATTTAAAGAAAATCTATCCAATATTGTTTGTAAAATGGGAATGTCAGCATAATTACTTAAATTGTAGCTAGGATTGGCAACACGATTTCAAAAACTATAGGCAAAATAATCTCACCACTTTCTCATGAATTTTCTGTCTATTGATTAAGAAATATTAGCTTCTGAAATGGATGTGATAACTATTGACTATAAACATTCAAAAGCAATCAAACCCACCCACACACACAACGTTCTATATCAAACGGAGAAACAGGATATACATTTTTTCATTCAGTGGAGCGTGCCCCTTGCAAGCCAATTCTTTATCTTTACTGGAAATTGACTAATACTTTTATTTTTCCAACATTGACATACCCTGATCAAGTGGTTGAGAAGAGCGTTTTATCTCATAACTTTGCCACTCAAGCAGACACATTTTGGGCCTTTGCTTGTAATTGTGATCTTTAATTTTACAAATGAATAACCGTGCCCTAGCCACAAGTTAATGTAATTGCAAAAGTCAAGGCATGTATAAATTAACATACTCAGTCTTTCCCGCAGAGACAAGGAAAAACATAGAGAAAAGGATGGAAGAAACAAAAGTTTGACGTTGTTACATCATGCAAATGGAAGAATGGCGCCTCCGTCGCGGCGCCACGACAATCCAAGCACAAAACACAAATGCACATGAACTTGAAGCATAAAAAGAAGAATTAGATGTACTTTACAACTGTCATCAGTGCCAGAATTACTCAAGTTGGGAACTTTTGTTGCGATACGTGGCTATGGTGAATTTTGATTATTATTAGACTTATTAAAGCTGACGAGTCCTTGTATACAAGTAAAACACATCATGAATCGCTATCGGTGAACTGGTTTTCACGGTTCCACGGTGTACTGGCTTAAAGGTAGAATCTTGTGTGTGGAGAGATGGGGGTTGTGAGGATGTGTGTGTGTGGGTGCACGTGCGTGTGCGTGGGCGTATTTTTTTCCATAACAGTATGGGCGTGAGCGTACACTGTTAGAAAAAATAAAAGAAGTTCCTGCAGCAGAGTCTCGAGAACACCTGTAATCTTACAGAATTGCGTAATCTTACAGGAAATTGGTATTTGATGTATGGAATCTTACAAATTTCCTTGAATAAAACACCCTTTTCCCCTTTTTAAACAGACCTGTTCTGTTAAATTGCAGAAAAATTCTTGTTTTATGAATTTACAGAATGATTCTGTTATTGCTTTCTACAAAATCTTCTGTTTATTTTCTGTAAAATCACGGTTTTTTAACATCAAATACCAATTTCCTGAAAGATTACGCAATTCGGTAAGATTACAGGTGTTCTCGAGACTCTGCTGCAGGAACTTCTTTTATTTTTTCTAACAGTGTATATTGATTGTACGGTAATTAAAGAGAGAAACCCGAACGAGGTCTAACCAGTGCAAACCATTGCTTTTTGTGGACTACTATCAACATTCTGAGAGGAGGTGGGAAGTTCAACTTTGCACCTTTAAAAGGTTCAACCTCATGTCACACAGGGAGCAACTTTAAGAGGATGGTGCAAATTGGAACCTTCCTGGTCTTGAAGCACCTTCATTCTAGGTGCAACTTTGCACCCATGAAAGATGTCCCTGGTGTGCCTTTTCCTGAAAGTGCTCAGTTGAACCATGGTACCTGTTCAATTCTTTGGGTATATTGTATTTTTGTTGGTTGTGAGTCATTTAAGATATTATTTCGAAAGGGGACCTCTATACTCTAGATGGAAGCCCTGAACATAGCATTGGGAATACATGTTTGTTTTTCTCTGAAACTGATGAACAATTAAAACGATTTAGGATTATCAAAAATGGTTCATGAATTCACATATCTGTATTTCCAGAAGATTTCGTTTTTTAGCCTGCATATTGCAGAATTTACCCAAACTGTGTGTGATTTCAAGTCAGTGTTGACCTTTTGGTGTTGGTGTTAGGTTAATTTTTACACGATTATAACACCAAACATAAAGTTATGATTCCCGAAAACTAGGGAAGCAATCTAAATTTCAACACCAACACCAAGGCCAACACTGGACTTGAAATCACACTATACATGCTATATGTGTGCTCAATAATTACTCATTGATCATAAATGGAGTTGAGCGCAGGTGAGCAACTCTGTGCATGCTTGTTCCAGAGGACCTGTTCACACGACAGAGCTAAAACTGAAGTTTTGACAACAAAATCAATGGGCGATCATTTGAGCAAATATTAATGGACTTACATAAAACATAAATTCAATCAACAATCATCCTTCTAAAGATTGTTCAATAAAACAGGAATCAATAAGAATAATCTGAAGAAAAAAAAGCTTGACATAATATTATGACGACACATTGCGCCCATATCAACCTAATTGCTATGGGGGTATACATGCGAAATTGTTTCTCAATAGGCGGCACACTGTAAATGCCTTTTTGTTATTACTTTATCATCATAGGCTCTCATATTTTTGAAAAATAAGTAAACTTTTGCTTGTATTTTGTTCGTTAAAAAAAAGAAGAAAAATCTGATCTTTCTATTGATTAGGTTTAGTATACTATTCATATTTTTAACATTTGGTGTTCATAACATGTTGATTTTAAACGAGATCTTGGAAATGTTATCGATTATTTGGGGTTGCCAATTACTTTCAACATTCATTAATTGTGGCCCTCATGTTCGCCAATATAGGTTGGCGGTAACCCCCATACTTGCGCTATAAAGCGAGCAGCAGGCAGTGTTCATCCCAACTGTATGTTCCGAAGCATTGAAGGGATTTCATACTTGATTAAGCCTGTGGCTGAGTCATCGGATTCATCAAGAAGCCTCACCAGATTTTTTGTTAGAAATGCCATGTAGGCCCATGTAGAATTCACTGCGGGATAATGAACATGCGAGGTTGTATATACGAATAGGCCTTTGATTTGATTCTGATGAACAGAGATGAAAAGGGGAAGGATTTTATACGAAAATACCATCCCACTCTCTGTCCCCTGTTTTTTCTCTCCAATCCGTTCATCTCTTTTTATCTTCCCATATATCTTTTACATATGTATTCCTAATGATGCATCTCTAATGATGTATATATATGCATATATAACGGGGCTATATGATAGATATATGGAAAATAACCGTGATAAAAAATGAAGCTGTTTCTGTTTCAACTTCGTTACAGCTAATGTTGGTGTGTGTTTTTTTAATAATTTTTCAAAAAGATATCTCTATAATATCTATACAATTATCCTCATATCTTTCAATTCTAGTCATTTTCTGTCTTCATATAAGTATATGTTTCTCTCTACATATCCATTTATGGATCTATATATAATCTGTCTATCTCTTCATCTTACCCCTTATCTAAATCTCTTCATGTACTGAATGTCTAAAGTTGGGTCGTATACGGATCCTAAGCATAAAAAAAAGATACGTTCTTGGTACACAATTGGGACCTTTCGCAATCATCACGGACGCTAGTATTAGGGTCCCCTAACACAAAAGTTAACGCTTAATCATACACTTGATTTTTAAGATTGATTGTGCATTACAGTGAAAAGAATCAAACGTAGAAAACTGCTCTACGATCAATGCTAAGCTTTGTGTAACAGGGGGTTACAGGCCCTACAAATCTGCTTTTCGTGTGCAAAATCCCTTTCCGCGACACCCGTACCGCATACATGCATGTATATTACGACTGATGGCTGGAGATATTCAAAATGCAGGACCTAAAATAGATTTGTGACATGGAGAAGAAAGTGGTTTTTCAAACAAATCGAGAACATATTGAGTGAGGAAAAACTTACTGAATGAAGGCTTAAATATAGATCATTACAGTCCATCGAATCGATATTACATTTAATGTGGATTATTGGTGGATCACTGGCAATTGATTTCATGGGTAAGATCAACCTCTCCAGCCGAACATTTCGCATGCGTTGATATGTACACATCATATGCGATACCTTTGAACTCGTTTCCTTTTGTTTCTTTGTTTCTTTTGTTTACTCCTTATACACAAACGATATGCCTCTCGCACACGATGTGAGGGGCATTATGTTTTACATTCCCCAGAAATGGGGATTAGATTCAAATTCCGGGGGGACCACTTCAATTGATGAGTGGATACCAGGCACGACCATGGGGTTTCGAAAAGTACCCTAAACATGCTAAACAAGGGAAGCAATTCTTTTCCAGATTATGAAAATGCATCTCTTAACAAGTATTTGGCTTGTGAAACCCTACAAGTATTGAATATATATCCCTTATTTCAGCATTTTAAACATCGTTTTGACACCCTTATAACGTTACATAGGCCTATATACGTAACGTACCTGCCCACTCTGTCCCCTTTTACGGGTGGTCGCTACTGGTATCCACTAATCAATGGAAGTGGGCCCCCCGGGCGGCCTCTCGAGCTCTAGGAGGAGTCAAATGTGGCTTTGGAAAGTCGTCCTCAATCGGATAAATCGCTGTTACCATAGTAGCAACCAGAATTTTGCACACGAAACGCATATTGAATGTTTCCGTCGCAGATGCGAAACGAAAAAAAAATCTCATGTCACACAATTTGCATTGCAGGACTGAGTTTTACGACCATGATGACGGGCCCCAAAAATCCCTTCCAAAGTCAACGACCGTTGTAAATAAGCGTCCGCGTCCTCAAACGAAAGGTCGGGAATGTGAATGTATAAACGGGAAGACAAACGAATTTCGATGAATACAGAGATATAGGAAGACTGCTGGCTTACCATGCTTACTGTGTAACCCAGTTAACGTGACCTTACGATAGCACTGCACGCGAAATCAACTCAATTCAATCCACGTAATGATGTATTACGTACACTTTAAAAATGATGTTTAAAATTTTAAGCACGTTGTTTAAGCCCATCACTCTAGCAACTATCGTTTAAACTTTTGCAAGAAAAAAAAGTTTAAACAACTTGCTGTTAGAGTGACAGGCTGAAATAATGTGCCATTTTTTGTATTTCAATACATGTTATTAGCACCAATCTGAAAGTCGTAAATCGGCATACTTACAATGAAGTACATTATTTTACCAGTCGTTATAAGGCGATATAAAAAACCCCAAACAAAACACAATAGTAATACATATACAAAAAAGAATGTATGCACTGTAAATTTGGACAATGCATCTGCCCAGAATATTGGAAATGTGCTTATTGCACTTCAATTTGTTTTAAAAAACAAGTAATCTAACAGTTTCTGTATATTCCAGAAACCCGTTTCCAATACATGTTTAAAGTAAAGGTGGATTTTTGGCAAAAGTAACTTTTTCTTGGTTTTAAGTTCAGATTGTCAGAGGACCAATTTACTATGCATGATACAGCTGACGTTGCAACACGGACATAATTTTTTTAATGAAGGAATAACAAATGCCGACATATTTTTTAAGAAGATCTTATCGATACATTTAAAAGATGGTAAAAAATTATGTTGACATACATCATTGAACATATCAAAAACTAATATTGGGACTACCTGTGTGCCTTGAGGCACTTCATTATATAAGGAGGCATTAAGCGGATTACAAACAATTATCTGAACTCACTTATGCAAAGTACGGCATTAAATTAAATTAATTTCGAATCGGAATATTGTGGTCAAAGAAATCGAAAGAAATGGATAAGTCAATGCAACCAATAACTGTTTTGAAATGGTAAAACGGCAGATAAAAAACGGCAATAATGAAAGCTTATGAAGAAGAGGAGGTCGATTTTTGGTTAGATATTTCATACTAATATAAAGCTTCGTAATCAACATTCCCACTTTCTCTTTTATGATTAAACTAATTCGAATACAAGTCTATTCAGTATAAACACTACAAAAGAATGCACTAACAATGTTAGAGTAGACTGAGATAATTTTCAAATTAAAATAAGCAATTCAAGATTAACAGACAAAAAAAAGCTGACAGACGGCCTCGACATGTAAGCGGGCAAGACGGGGAAATCAATCTTGTTACAGGTCGTCCCTTTCAATCTGAGGAAATATGAGGACGGACAGAATATTATTAACATTCCCAGGATATTATGAGCTTGTATGGATTAAAAATAAAAGTAATACAAATAATTTATTTCGAAGAAATTGGGATTCCACTTTCCCTCCTAGATGATCAACCTCAGTATCTACATCAATTAGGATAACTTCTCATTAAGTCTAACAGCTTGCCGAGGAACCATAATCTTTTCGCAGAAAGCACGGAATTTGATAGTATATTTGATTAACTTTGATGTTTAAATTCGCCCACTTTTCATGGTTTTCCAATCTCATATTTTTGCACGATCATTGTTTTCCGAGAACTCGAGAAGAGAAACGAAAGCTTGCCAAATTCATGAGCCGACCAAGCACGTTTTGAAGGATTACCTGATCATGTATGTATGCTACCCAATTAATCCATCATAATATTCAAAATATGAAACTTTCATCGTGATTATGGTGGGAGCTAGAGGCTAAAGACCCCTAACATTCTCAAAGGAATTTGATTTTTACTTATTACTTGTGTCATATCAATGAAATAACAAATTACTCCCCCAAACCTTCCGTTTTTTCCTTTTATTTTTAATTGCTAATTGTTCCGTTCTCTAACAAAATTCAAACATAAAGGACTATATCTTAATATCGGGCTCTCTAGAAAAATAGTTTTTGCCTCATCATGCCACTGGAAATGTTATATTATTCTTATCAAGGATACTAGTTCAACGATCATATGAATTAAGTTAGTTCTGTACAGAGGCTTCTCGGGCCTGTTGCATAAAACTTTTTACCTGGGAAAACTATGGTAAAAACTGAAAACTAAGGTTAGTCTGATTTCTGCCATTGACTTTAACACAGGGCAAAAACTCCGGTAAAAACAACCTGACTTTTCTCAGGTAAAAGGTTTTATGCAACGGATCCCAGGTTATTCAAAAGAATTTCGCAAAATATTGAATCGTCAAGCATGTCAGTTCTTCAAATACGGAATACAATTTTAGAAATAAAACGACATCAAACTTCTGGGTAGAAAATACAGAAACGTTTCCATTACAGTAATAGTATTGTTGATGCAGAGAGATATTACTGTCAGATTATAGTAATACTGATTGGTTCACAAAGTTTTCCTGCAAGGGAACATTCCATGCTGCAATACTCGAAGCACGTGATCATAAACTTTCTTCCAATCTCTGACATCAACAGAATAGATCAAGTTATCATGGTTCTATGTTATATAAAGCATATTAATGATTGTTCATAATTATCCTTGACGATTAAAACATCTGCATGTTTTGGAAAACATCTGCATGTTTTGGAAAGAGAACGTTAAGTGACATGTAAATATGCCGAAAACAGCTACCATTTCAACAAGACAATTGCTCCTGCGACTTATGCTACTGTCTTAATATATCAGAGGGCATAGGGTTATAGTGAGGATAAAGTTTTTGGAAAGATAATGGAAATATAAGAATTCGGATTTATTTAGTCAAGGAAGTTAGGTTTTATGGCTTAACATGCAGATTTTCCATGGGAGCAATTGTCATGGAATCCTGATTTCAATGTAAAACGCGTCATTACTCCCATTGTCTCACTATTTACGACTAGTCCGTCTCGGTCTATTCTGTGAGATTAATATATTTGCCATCTCGCATTTGATCCGTTTTACGAGTACTTTACTCAAATTATTGCAAACTAGCCCTTCGGACATAATACAGCTTCATTAATCTCCGCTGTCCGTCTGGCTGCCTGGGATGCTACTGTATTGTGCACCAATAGGATTAATTAGTTAGCATAAAGCTGTCTGATTAGTTGTGCGATGATGTCATGCACGGGAAAGTGTGATCTGTCCTCGCCTCACACGCCGGTTCGAAATCATGTGACGTGTATCTGATTAGCCGAGCCGTCTCTGTTGAATGGCGTTTTACTTGAAAGTATACTGCTCATACTTAAGGCATGTGTTCGTCATCTTTTACGGGGTTCAGATTATATTGAAAAGACAAAGAAAAACACTGGTATAAGATTCCAGCAATAATGCAGCTAAGTAATTCGCTATCCCAGCAAAGTGCATTGTCGGCGGGTGTAGATCATAACACAAGGCAAAAGCGATATTGTGTCTCGCCCACTTATGAAAATAACAAGATATATCGTGATTTGCGAGGGCACGCAACAGAATTGTATCAAAACTTCATTGTGAAATGACTGGGATGGAATAAGAGTCTTGCACATAAACTTTAATGTTGACCTCAAAATGAACTAGACCATACCATGTGACCTCCCAACACAATAGCATGCAGGACCCCTAAGTACATCTACAATCCAAGTTTGATTGAAAAGTGATGTACGGTTGCAGAGTTATGTGTCATAAGAAAGTCTTGCACGGAAACTTTAATGTTGACCTGAAACTGACCTTTGACCTTATCATGTGACCTCCGACTGCAGCATGGCATGCAGGTATCATAACTTCATCGACAATCCAAGCTTTGGTGAAAAGTGATTTGCAGTTGCGGAGTTAGGTGTCATAAGAGAGTCTTGCATGTAAACTTTAACGTTTGCCCGAAAATGACCTTTGACCTTACCATGTGACCTCCGACTGCAGCATAACACGCAGATCCCCCAAGTCCATCTACCATCCAAGTTTGGTTGAAACGTGACTTACAGTTGCGGAGTTAGGTGTCGTTAGATAGACTTGCATGTAAACATTAACGTTGACCTGAAAATGACATTTAACCATACCCTGTGACCTCTGACTGCAGCATAACATGCAGTTCCCCCAGTCCATCTACCATCCAAGATTGGTTGAAAAGCGACATACGGTTGTGGAGTTATTTGTCATAAGGTTTGTGACGAACAAACGACGGACGACTTGCCTTCACCTCTGGTGGGCAAGACCAAACTCCCAAAACAATGAAAAGAATTAGCAGTAATAATGGAGCTAGGTAATTCGCTTTCCAGGCGAAATACATTCTTCACCTCATTTTCGAACATTGTCGATCATTGTGATAAGAAATTATTCCTTAGTAATGTAAGTGGAATATATTACGTTGCATATCGCATATTTGCCCTAGAATTCATTCCACCTTTGGTGATTGATATCACTCGTTTCTGGATGAGCATCATGACACTCAACTTTATCGCGACTGTACACACACGAGACCCTTGTTTGTTTTTAACCAAAACGGCTCCTTTTCGAATGTTTGGGTTTTCGTCACTCTAAAAGCGCTCTAACATGTCGAAGCGCATCGCGTGTCTATAGCCTTGGATTCCCTGATAATGGCCTTCTTAATATATGGCATTTGGTAACTATCCCCATTTGCATTAAAATATAAAAAAGTGCCTTTTGGAAGCGGCCCTGTCCTCTCGAAATTTAAGTCTCGTGTCCACCCCCCCCCACTTTACATTTTACATATCCGTTTTTTATTTGTCGTGCGTTTGTATACAGGGAGCATTACTGCAGGGTAGCACCAAGGAGCTTTCTGTTAGAAGCTCCTTGGTAACACTTAGAACAAACTTACGAAGAAATAGACAAAAATACTTACACGTGACCTTCAAACTCGGAAGACTTCTTGTACATGACTTTTACTTCTTTCTGAAATACAATCATACCGGAAAATTTATTAGTTTGGAAGCCAACAAAATATTTCAATCAAATAATCACTGCAAAAAACACCTGTGTTAATTTAACTGTAGCCGGTATCCATATCGGAAAACACAAGCATGACAAGAGAAGTGCTTAAACAACCAAAGTTAAGAATCAAACCAACGTTACTTACTAGTGTCATTCAAAGTCATATCCGGTTTTAGCCAAGAGCAAAACTGGTGCTGTTTAAACAGCTCTGGTGTTTTCCTGTATGGCTATGATAGATGTAGGACTGGTGTTACTTAACGATCGGCGTTTGAACAGTGTTGAAATTTGCCTTCCACTTTTAAGCCTAAACTTTCATATTACTTTTTGAAATATTAGTTTCTTTATATAAGGATGCAAAATATTATTTAAATATCAATGCTAGCGTTCAGTGTTATAAATAATATTACATATATATACATGTATATATATATATATATATACATATATATATATATATAATACTCTCCCTGTAACATGCAAGGCAGTAGCGAGATTTTGCGATTGCAACGTTGACTGATTCTACAACAGAGTAAACTTATTGAAAATGCCCATCATATTATAATGGACAGCTTAGAGGTCTTTGTCGAAAAATGATGAACCAGGACAGCTGATCGTGGTCATGGTGGTACGATTCTGAGCTGACGAAAAAATTCGAAATATGTCGTTTGTCAAAAGTACAAAACGATCCTGCTGTTTTCTTTCATTGATTTTTGACAAAGACTGCATTGTCATGAAGGACTTTTGTCAACAGATTTTCTTTGCTATTAAATCCGTCCCGTCGCAGTTTCAAAAACTTCCTAATTACTGGTGCGTTCGAACATTTGGTTCTCAAGAAAGAAAACAAAACATTCTGATTTTGGTGACGAAAACATGTCATTTACTCATCATTCCTTTACAAAATGCATGAACTAATTCGTGGGAGATCATTTCAATCAATGATTATGTATCGCCAAAATAATCAAAGTATTTGATATTGGAAAAAGAATTAAACGACACTTCAATTACCAATCAACATGATCAAGCATTGAATTTGTTCAAAACAAAGGCGCGATGCCACACAAACTGCAGGTCCTAGTTTGCATTCACTAGCTACACTGGCACATATGAATATGAAAAACAAAAGAATATATGGCTGTATAAATGAATCCAAAGTATTTATTTATTTAACTTAACAAACAGGATTGAAGCTAAATAAAATGTGAACACTTAAAATTAAGAAAACGTTGAAACAACGACCGCGGTTGTGGGATATTCATAAACGAACAAATTGACTATATGATAATTAAATAAATAAATAAATATTTTACTACTAGTTACATTGAATAAATACGTGGAGAGTTGTCAAGAAACACATACATATACATATAAAGTATACAAATAAAACACGTTAAAATGTATTCAGAACATTTGTTTGGGAGCAATGGCATTTTGCAAAGGAGATTGCGACACATTTTGACATTGATAATTTGTGGTAAAACAAGTCGAAGACACTTAAAAAAGGAAAATAGTTAGTAAACAATTGAGCACGAATGGCGGATTTGCAAACTTTCTTTTCAATTTCCTGAACATGCAACATCTTCACTCCCACGGAGATTATGTGCAAGGCATCAGGAAGGACGGAAGATTGAATAAAAATAAATTTTGCATAGGATTGTAGGAATACGGATGTCACATCATTGTGCCACATAAAATGAAATTCATGCAAGAAAAATAAAGAAGATGAGTAAGATTGCACAGAACAATTTCTTATCGAGTTACCTTGAAGTCCTCAATTGTGCATTCCTCCTTGTTTAATGATTAGGTGCAAAAACAACAACAATAAATGATAGATGTAATTTTGAACTGCGACATCTAAATTCCATGAATTAGTCATCGCAAACTTTTTATCCCTGTGGATTACTCTGATAATCAAAAGTAAAGACGCAATGATAGATAATTTTGAACAGGATACCTTTACGTAAAATGAAAGGGGGAACAAGATCAATATTATCAAAGAATTAGGCTGCTGTTTATTTTGTTTCAATCAAAATTCAATGAACAGGAACACGAATTGCGCCTTTGTGAGGATTAAAGAACATGTACCCGTTTAGAAATTCCACCTATGTCCCCCAACAGGAATCAATTTGGTTTTATACGCCACTGACAAAATGGCAGCAGTTTACAGTAGTTGTTTAACAGTTTAATCAACTATGCTTAATCTATTGATAATTTATTACTGAAAATTAAACATTGTAGTTTAAGATTTTAAACTAGTGTAAATTGCTGCCATTGTTATAGTAAACAGCGTTGTATAACAATATCAAATAGTTTTTACTACGAAGAGCGAAAAAACAAAAAAGGAAAGAACGGTGTTTTAGACAATTCGAAAAAAAGATTCCAGTTGGAAGTTTTACTACAATCACGAGCTCAACTAATCGCACAGTCAAACACACAATACACCTCACAAACACCGAATCATGTTATTATCACACTCCAAAACACATGACATACTAGCACTCCCGAACCGGAAATATCCCGAACTTCTGAAGATTGACGATCTAAGCCTGCATCTGAGGAGTAGGACTGTTTTGAAAAATAAAATAGATAAATAAATAACCACCAGTCATGTTCATCACATTACGTCATGATCTATGCATAAAAAAACATGGACAAAGCCTATTACTTCAGATTTTGACAAACACTCTATCATGTCTATGAGATGGTAATAGCTATATGCAAGCTTAGAATCAATGTCAGTCAGTGCAGTGCTGTTGGACACCATGCATGTGGCTCACGAATTTCTGTATCGGACATGTCACAGGTAGGATGTAATCCCAATTAGAAGAAATCGATATTTGAAATTCATGACTCAGTGGAGCGTTTCGACCCTACATTTTAAACAGAATATATTTACGATACATACAATTCAATCATTTCATTCGAAGGTAAAGATGGTATAGTTCTAACCTATCTAATATTTCGAGTATGAGATATTTTTTTATGGATAACCAGGATACAATTTGAATACTCCATGTAATTGCCACCACAGTTGAACGACATTCCGTGGCCTAATATCAATTGATTTTATCAACCGACCACATGACCATTTTGACGGTTTTTAACAATATCTAAGAAAGCAATAAATTTGAACACATTCGCCTAATTCCTTATTTCATGAAAGAAATTACTTTATCAAGAATCTTTTCCATATTTTATTGCGACATGCCACCTTAAGTGTGGTGTATTTTGTAGGTCAGGGCTGCTTAACGTACATGTCAGTAATCGCTCTCGTCAAACTCCACGAACTCAAGCTAATCATCAATCAAGGTCTGCAATCATGGCAATACATCCAGACAGTCCTGTGGGGGCGGGAAGCTGAGATGTCAAGGAATTCTATTGATTCACAGCCGTGGGAAGCAAGTTTGTGTGGAGGTTTGTAGAGGAGGGGGTGTGCGCGCGCGCGGGCGTGTGTGTGTGTGAGTTAAGAAAATATGTCATGGATGAAATGTGATCCGGGCTCCCGTCTTACAAGGAGTAGCCACAGATCCACGGTGTGATTTACCTAAAATACCCAACTCTTGACTAAAGATATTTAGATCAATCGCAAGTTTTTTTTTATTTGAGTCAATCGCAACTCTTCGCGTGAAGGGGCTCAGGTAATCGGAGACCTGCGATCAGATGATCGCCAAATGATAAATGTTTTAAAGAGTAAAGCACTGCAAGGTCCTCCTATCTTGCTAGGAGATCTTGCAGTTAACGGAAATTTCCTCTACCGCTTTTCACATCACAGTCAACCAGACGTAGAGAAGCAGAAGGTAACTCCGTTGGAGCACACTTCCCTAACTCTCGCTTCAACTAGGTGATGAGGGATGGAATACTTGGTCGGTTGCGGCATGGACCTACTGTGACGACGTTTCTTAAAGAACCTTGGTCGCTAATGGCGACTTCCATACACGAGAAACCAATCTTTACAAAGCTAGTCTATGGTTACTGCAGAAACGGCAGTGTTGATTTAATACCATCCCGATAAAAGAGAACACCAGAGAAGTATTCGAACCAACACCTCTTTTGCTTCAGATAGGTGTTTAAAAACACTAGTCAGTGTCACAATAATAACAGTTTCAATATAAACTGCTAAACTGGGCCCCGTAACACAATTTTAGGCTAGACAGTAATCGTACGCTTGAAATTAGCACCGATGTTCTTGCAGTGTCCTTATTGTTTGATTATTACGAAAATTTTATATCAAATCTCGAATATGCCGAAACCAGAGCATTTCGAAATCTTGATGGTTTCGCTGCATTGACACTGGACGAGGCCCAACTCCATAGGACACCCATTCGACCTTTTTGAAGAGTCCTAATCGCCATGCTGAGGAACCATTTGACATATTCATAGGTTTCTATTTTATTAGAAGTGTAAATGAACGAGAGATCAATTTGTAAATGTATCAATCAAAAAGAAGTTATGGTCTTTCATGTTGATCTGAATTCTCGAATTACTTGAAAGTGGTTGTCCTTATAATAATGATACTTCTTTAAATATAAAAAATATCGTTTGTTTTTAATAAAGTAATATACGTCGACGAAAATCTGATATGCTGTTCAACATTATATAATATATATATACAGTGCGTCCCAAAATAAACGAAACCGAGATTTAGCGATCACTTATCATAACTTAATCATAAGGAAAATAGACAAATGACCTACCAATTTAAAGCTTAGAATCTCCTCTTTCATCTGATATTACTTCGGTTATTTCTTATTCACGCATGAGTGAGCAAATACAATTTGAAGAAAGGATATCAAAAACTCATTTGGCGGGGGGTATCTGGGTTTCAAAAAGAAAACCACATTTTTGAAAAGTTCAATATCTGCTCTTTAATTTGATACCTAAATTACAGAAAATGGTCAAGAATTAAGAAAGTTCTGGTCATTTGAAATAAGGCTTGAATTTCAATAATTTCATAAAATGAAGCGGTTCTCCAGGCTGGCTTTCAAACTCACTCGACACTCCGTTTTGTTGACAATCAGCCATGCATTAAATCTTTCGTTCACCGTGCGAAAGCTTCTGTGGGAAACCGATGAAAACACTTTTATCTCATGAAATTATGGAAATACAAGCCTTATTTCTAATGACCAGAACTTTTTTATTTCTTGACCATTTTCTGTAATTGAGGTACCAAATTAAAGAGCAGATATTGAACTTTTCAGAAATGTGGTTTTCTTTTTGGAACCCAGATACCCCCCGCCAAATGAGTTTTTGGTATCCTTTCTTCAAATTGTTTTTGCTCACTCATGCGTGAATAAGAAATAACCGAAGTAATATAAGATGAGAGGAGATTCTAAGCTTTAAATTGGTAGGTCATTTGTCTATTCTATTTATGATTAAGTTATGATAAATGATCGCTAAATCTCGGTTTCGTTTGTTTTGGGACGCACTGTATATATATGTATATATATATATATATATATATATATATCCAAGTGAAGTGGGGACGACTCGTTCCCAGTATATTAATTTTGTTCAAGCTTGATTGCCCAAAATTCGTTACAATTTGTCGAATTAGCTGTGGGACTTGTCTCCATTTTAAAATTGGTAGTTGATCGCTAGAGCCTCTTAACAACCCTCATTACTCACTGTCTCTCCCCTTTGATAGATGTACCGTCATATGCCTTAAGGCAACACGGTGGAACAATCATCGATCGTTTAGCAGCCATTTTCATGAATCCGTGGTGTAACGAGTCGAGGGCGCGACGACGGTTCATGAATATTCATGACTGTCTCGCCATTGTCTGCAACGGAAACCGTTCACTCCATCTGGTTCGATCGAGTGACAAGATTCTTTGTCATGATGATGAAGCACGAAACTCTCACCAGATATATATTTAGTTTTGTCCGGACCACTCAGGTGCTCTTTCAAAGAGCACGATCCCTGCTCCGACATACTATGAGAACTGTAAAACAAATGAAGATTATGAAATAATACAACTGAATGCAGTTGAAATTAAATCTTTTTGAGAGAGGAAGTCACAGCAATGCCATAATATTCCATAATGACAAAGTCGCAATAGTTAAAACTCTTTATGGGCCACAAGATCGACCACTTAACGTGCTGAAGTTTTCAGTCATCTCACGTAAGCACTCTACAAAGTGGCCACTATATCATGTATATCGTGTGTCGCTCACCAATTAAAAAGTGGGACAAATGGCACTTCTGTGTTCTCAGGGGAATGACAAAAACGTAGATGACATTAGACAAACCATGGTCTTACTGTCTTCGTACTGTGTGCATTCCCAAGCGAGCAACAGTGAATAAAAGTTAAATCAATGGAAGGAGTTATGAAGTATGAGGAATAAAGTATATTAACTTCTATAAAACACTCTTTATATAAATAACTGAAAAAAATCGGGAAACAAACAGAAACCCCAGGAAACTACAATAGGAAGTACAATTGGACTGCTATCTTCAGTAGATAGCAACATACTAAAACACAAACATATCGCGAAATGTACTGTTTTTCTTATTGATGCACATTTACCGTGACAAATCGAGTAACACGAGCCCCATTTATCATGTCTATAATCAGATAATCGATTCGATGTGTATTTCGTACCATATCCCGGGATGCATCGTATTCGTTTAACAGAATTGTTGACGACGAATGTATATTTTCCTTGAGGGTTAAATCATGATATAATAACACGTATAAGATATACATGAATATCTATCCTATTTCCGACAATTAAAACATGCATAACTATGCCAATAGTTCGGGTGTCGATTTATCAGGGATCATAACTATCTCGAGGGCTGTTAATTATGTAGGTAGACTGTCTGGTTCTAAAAGTCAAGTGCTTCTAAAACGACCTAAAAAAGCACAACATTCGTAGTCGTTAACCTTGGCCTAATACTGCCATTTGTCATCAGTATCAACATCTTAACCGACGACGCAACTGGGGCAAGGTGCATAATAGACTGGTAGAACTCGGCCATGTAAAGAGGGCAATACTCATAAAGACTGGCAAAATTGGAAAGACTGAAGAAAGAAAATGCAGTATTTTTAAAAGGGGTAAATATCAAGCCCTTAAAGATCTGCCAAAATTTACATAGGTTTTGAAAGATCTTTCTCACTTGGAGCAGAAACCATATCTCATTTACAATCACATTTAACCGGGATTTACAAATTTATGGTTGTCTATTGAGTATTATGAATACCAGTAAATTTGTTATCATGTAAGGGCGGGCCAATATCAAGACTAGAGGACATAAAGGAAGGTCGATATTGACTGATTGGTGCTTCTCGTTCACAGAGCAGGTGAAGTAGGATTATCCATTCGCTGATTAAGAATTCCCGATACATCTATATTTTAGAAATACTCCTTTTTCACGTAATATATAGTCTGCTGGTGCAATATTATCATGGATGACATCACGGCTAGTGTTTGTGGCAATGTTCCAGAATTATATCAGATTGGTTTGATTTTTTTTATGTGCACATACATGGGGATGTTCGCATCTAAATACCTTCGAATTAGTTTGTACTTCAAGAGGTCCGATCCTGCATGATATTAAACATGCACTGAAAAGGATATCCAACCAATCGTTAAGACATCTTTATCAAATTTCATATCCTTTATAAGACAGTCCTGCTATGAAGCAATTGTTTAACTCTACATAATTAACAAAAAAAAGTTATCTCAGGTCACCAAAGAAGTTGGCGAATATTATGTAACACATCAGGCCATCACACTCTGTGGACGCATTTTACAAACGCCCGAAAGAGAAGGATGTGCATTTTATGGTCGCAGTGCGCTTAATATTCAGCGCTCCCGTGACAATTGCTTATCGTTTAATCTTACATTCATCAAGCATGCAATGTAGACCTATCACTTATCATCAGGAGGGCACATTATTCACACATTTGGTTACCTCATCTAACATCATTCCTCTTCCAGTCTTCCGACAATCTCTTGCTCGTCTGGCCCTGGTAATCTAGGAGGACGGTTGAAGCGTGCGAGACGTCGATCGAGACAACTGGAAAACTCCTCAGCCACTGAAGAGATGTAATTCGCATGGAGTGCGTGGGAAGTACCATCTACTTCACTCGCCATTCGCCCGTATCAAACCCTACTCATGAACCAACAATGGCGCTCTCATCCTGCTCATCAAGAATTCGTCTCACCATAAATGAGGTTGATCATTCCACTTACAGAGCAAATTGTTTGCACCTGATCGGCAAGCCAGAGACATCTTTTTCACGTGTACTTGAAATGTTTGAAGTGCAGCAATACAAGAAACGACGGTCATCATTAGACGAGGGTTAAACTGTTAAAGGCAAAGTGCAACAAGAAGCTACTCTACCATCTTGATTGACTGATTGAGAAGAAGAAGAATGATAGTCGTAATCAGGGAATAGTGTTAAAAAGACACTGAGTGATTTTACATTCAGGGTTGGCATGTCGTGTTGGTGTTGAGCCTATTTTAACTCCATCAGTAACACCAAACTTGAAGGGATCTGGTGCTGAACCGACGTTACTTGTTGAGATAGGCCTATTGATTCGTATCACTTTCGTAGGGGAATCAGCATTTGATGTAGGAGATAGAGATCCCTTCCAACATCAACAGTTACACTAATACCAATACTGAGCTCTAAATCAATCCCATGCGGTATTTCACGAAATGGAAACTTTCACAAATATTTCGAGCTTATTGGATTATGCCGATGAAGAGCAGTAACTTTGTAACATACCTCATGTATGTCATGTTGTGTAAGCCGATTTCCTCACTATGATCCGTTGCTAAGATGGGTTTACTCTTGTTAAGGGGGGTGAGGGGTGAATTTCTAACAAATAAAAACTCAGTTCAACATCCTGTCAGGAGTCATCCCCACCCCCTCCATAGGGTACGCTATTGTGTGTGGATATGGATGAGGTTGTGCGTATGGGGTGTGTATGTGTGTTAGGCGTGTGTCTTTGAAAGAAAATGAGACAAATTTAATTTAATTAATTTCGTCTAGGATGTAGGGTTAGTGTTGCAATAGGCATGGTAGGGTTTTATGTTAGGTTTAGCATGTTTAGGGTTACGTTTAGGGTAGGCTATGAAACCCAAGGGTGGTTATTCGACTATTGTGTTCAATTAAGAGCGGAGCAAATAATATGGTCCACCAAGACTAGTAAATGTAACTTTAAAAAAAGGAACGTAGGAAGTTGGCGATGGACGATGAATCATGAAATACAGCTTTCAATTAAAAAAGATAAATCAAATAAAAGTCACGGAACGGAAGAAAATAAACAATAGCCAACATAATTGGAAAAAATGTGGAAAGAAAAAAGGAGAAGACTCGGAAAAGCAAAGCCGATGGGCATGGTAATTAATTGGGCAGAAGTAGTCACATGCACGCCACTTGTGTAATAAGTATTCAAGACACGAGTGTGAACATTCAGCTGCTTATTACTGTGAATTATGGATGAAACGATCACCAAGACATACGATCGCAAAATGATTGCCTTTTTAATACACACGTGTCTGGGGATGTGATTTTAAAGACCAATTCCAACTTTGGTGAACAATCACGAAGTTATACTACAAGAAGCAGCAAGAAATTACAAGTATTTGCAAACATATTTACAGAAATGGGAAACAAAGATAATAATTCATTCATTAGCATGATTACTATGCTATTCGTTCACTACGCGAGTCTTTTATCCAAGCTTGGACCTATAAGGTCAATGCTCCAAGGCATGAAAACATGTTCCAGAAATTTCTAATTCTGCTAGAGTATCCATTTTACCTGTCCAAAATGAATTAATTTTCGTTTTCATTTTTGTCTTAATTATGAATTTATTAATTTGTTTTTTTGTGTCTTCTTTCCCGTGTTTTTCCTCCCCTCTTTCTTCCTTTCGTCTCCATTTTCTTTGTAGTTCGTTCGTTCCTCCTATTTTTATTCTTTTGATTTCTTACGTCTTTTCTTCCGTTCTTTCCCCTTTTTGTAGCACCACCCCCACCCGCACCCCCTTTTTTTCTTCTTTTTTTTCTATCAATTTCCAAACGGAATGGGAAGCATTTCATCTTTGTCAAACAAGGAACATCAGGGTAGACGAGAACGTGAAAGCGATCACCGATAGGGTGTTTATGATCGAGGTAATCGAGAATGTTGTCTTCCTCCGGGCGATCAAAACATACAGAATCGCAAGCCGCTTGGGTAGATGACCGACTTTCTTCTTCTGCCCATGCGCAGACAAATAGTTCAATGCTAAATTTAAACCAAGACTCAAGATAACTAAAAGCGTAACTTGAGATGTGCTCATGGAAAATTTACTCCTCGGGGGAAGTATGTTGAATGATTAGGTGAGCGAGCAAAGCGCCTGAGCTTGTCATGAGAACATTTTTTTTACGATCTTGGTGTTGGTTATTCCATTTGGAAAACTAAAAGGACAAAGGGTAGAATCAATTTTGAACCACATTATTCAACTGTCTGACCCAACCCTTCAACCCTTCTCTCTTTTGGATCATAAATACCCATACTACAAACGGATATACTATGGGTGGTATTCTAAAAGCAATGGTTTAGTTAGTCTTATGGAGTGCCAGTTGTCAACTTAAGAATACTGCTGCAAAAAAAAAGAATGTAAAAAAATCAATCAATTGGTACATTTAAATTGCCAGGAATGTGGAAGAAATATTAGTGAATCCAGCACCTAATTCCCTAGGATTGATTCTATTTTCTTAGGCCTCCAAGTTGAAGAATTAAAGGACTATGAAGATTGCAAGTTATTCGGTTCCCCCTTTCTCTCTCTTTCTCTTGCTTTTTCTTGATCTCTCCACCCATCTCCCCCTATCCCTATACCTGACTGTGTTGCATAATTTTGTTTTTCATCTCTTACATGGATGCATGCGAGGGTATAAGAGCGTGCTTCCACTTTCATCTTCTTTTTCCATTTTCTTGCGGTAGGATCTGAGAAAGATCAGATTTTTCCTCAGCAAGTGGCATATTAGAGACGCTATTATAGACAACACAAAGTTGTGGTCAACACAATTTCTAATGAGTTATTACATTTTCACTCGCTCCGAATATACAAATAAATGAAAAAATCTCCAATTTCTTATGGGCACGTAATATAAAAGTTTATAACAAAAAGAAATCACATCGTCTAACATTCAAAATTAAGTTTATTAACTTATCATTTTGGAAATACGAAATATCACTTATGTTTGACTTTTTCTGCATTCGTAGTTAGATACATATTGATATATTACGTGGTTTTTCATTGTGGTATTGTATGAAATAATGTTCACAGATTTCCAAACCAAAATGCGGAGGCGTAGGATCGCATGAAGAATAAATTAATAAGAACTATTAGAATGTAACATTAACAAATTTCGAATACATCAGAAGTAAAAATTAATTGAAGTTCTGATACCAAAAAAGACGAATTTCAGTGTTCGGTTACGTTAACCATGCATGGACCTGCATTCAAAAGATGAATACACGAATTTCTCTGAGTTTTAAAGGCGAACTCCACAACGTATGTTTACGTAAAGACAAATTCAATTCATTTATTTGACATCCTTTACAATACACAAACATATGTACAAGGATAATATGGATACAATAACAAGAGAGTACAACAATTTAAATTACAGTATAAGCAATAAAAATTGACGAAATATAAAAAAATATAGAATTAAAAAAATACATAAAATATTTATTATTGGTGAAGGAAAACCAAAGAATAACATGAGTTATTTTTTGTTCATTTTTTTAAACGTCGAGCAGCCCCGCCCCTGGAGATTCAGTATTTTCCCGGACGAGGAATCAATTAGTCTAAATGACACAATAATTACAGTTTTCACATCAGAACAAATTCATGAAATATTAAATAACTCTAAAAAGAGAATTTTTACCTGATAAGTTGGTTTTAATAAAAGCAGAAAAATGAGAAAAAATACTGGTTATGATTTGAGTCATATCCATCAAAAAATTACGGACTTATGAATGTATTTATAAACATTTGATTTTGTAAAAAAAAAAGTGATATCACGAAAGAACGACCATCCCTATGTCGTGTGAAATAATTTCAGAAAAATGCATTTCTGACAAAAGCAAAAATGAAAGTGATATTACTTGTGGGATGAATATCAGACATGCACATACCCACTTCTATAAAAAGAAATAAATTAATTCATTATGTTCCATTAAATAAATGGACTTTACATTCCATAGTAAACGAGGGACTGAGCTGCTCGCATATGACGTCACAAATAAAAAAAATCTGAATTACAGAAATCTCTTATTTTTGATGAATTTTTTACAAATCAAACCTTCACATTTTTTCAAGGAAAACCAAATGATCATCAGGGTGAGTTTTCGCCTTAATATCAAGTCCATTTTCAGAGAAGCCGCAGGGAATTAGGTGTTTGATTATAGGTTCTTGGAAGTGCACTTATTAAAACAACTTTTTTAATGGCAATTTATGAAATTAAAGTTAGGGAGAATCTGCTTGTGACGTCACACGATAAAAAATGAATATTCCATATCTCTGTTATTCTTTTGTTGTTTTTCACCAATTTTTCATTTTTCATACTCTAATTTTGCTGCCTATATTAGAAAAAAAATGACGTCACGATGGATTTTCCATAGAAACCCGGTTGTTGAAAGGGTTAATGAACTGCGCAGTTTATGCCCGGTCAAGACTTTTCATGCATTAAATACCCCCTTTCTCCTTCTGCACTTTGCTTTCTTTCTCTCGCCCCGAATCTCTCTCTTTCTCTCTCTCACTCACTCTCTTTATCTTTCTTTCTCTGCTTATTACGCTTTAAAACTCTCTCGTTTTCAAAGGACAAAAACTAGCAAATATTGAACATTCGGAATACTTAGCCCGAAGCAATTCAAGTTTAATCCCAGCTGCAGACTGAATAATCATCGCGCGAAAGACTTAACAGATGTGAAAAGAAATATTAACATGAATATTTAAGCCTGAAAAGAACATTTGTGCGGGCAAAATACGTCCTCGGGCTAAGGGGGGGGGGGTGGTCTTATAATCGAAACCAAAGCAACTAGGTATACTTTGGTTACAAGTTTGTTCGGCTAAGACGTCATCCTTTGTTTTAAGACAAGCTCCACCCAAACAAACTGAATTGAATTTAACAATATACCGGTATACATATCGCGTAGGATTTTTTTCTCAAAATTGGTTGTTATTCGTTTTACAAACCAAAGGTGATAATGTAGATATCTCTGGTAGTACGCAAAATGAAGTATTCGATGATGTCACAAACCATACATTTAAGCTTATTATATCATGACATTTCAGGCATTCTAATTTTTTTCTCAAATAAAGTAATACATGGTTTGAATCGTCAAGGGACTATTAAAAGTAAAATAATTTGCATATTGTGTACTTCTAAGAATAAGTGGGTTATCCTCAGTAGTAACATCTAAAAATTTCTTTAAAAAATCAGCAAAATAAAGCAATTCAACGACGCATTTCAAGGACTGGTATGTCATATCTAGACCAGTATTCTACTGGCTTTGATATTAGGGCAATTCCATAAAAATAATCAACCTTTTTGTACGTCCGACCACCATTTTTCTCAAGTTTTACTTCACTTCATAAAATGACCAAGTGATGGTCACTTGACAGCATTACAGACTGTCAAATGAACAAGAAATCAGAGACTATCAGAGACTTTCAGAAAATTTCATGAAGGTCCCACACAGGGGTTCGGACATATATATTTTATGGAATTGCCCTTTAGTATTTAAACAAGTGGAATGCCTCTGGCCGTCTCACCTGCATCACGCGGTTCAATATAGCAGCAGTGCTGACTTTGAATACTACTCTAACTCGCACAAGATGTTCAGTGATACATGGTTACTCTTATGTCCACTTTTTATGAACTAGACCAATAAACTTACAGAGAGATGATGGTTATTCAACAAAAAACCCCAACATGGCCAAAGTTCATTGACCTTACATGACCTTTGACCTTGATCATGTGACCTGAAACTCGAACAGGATGTTCAGTGATACTTGATTACTCTTATGTACAAGTTTCATGAATCAGATCCATAAACTTTCAAAGTTTTGATGGTAATTCAACTGATACACCCACTTCGGCCAAAGTTCATTGACCTTTGACCTTGGTCATGTGACCTGAAACGCGCACAGGATGTTCAGTGATATTTGATTACTCATATGTCCAAGTTTAATAAACTAGACTAATAAACTTTCAAAGTTATGATGGTAATTCAACAGATACCCCCGATTCGGCCAAAGTTCATTGACCCTAAATGACCTTTGACCTTAATCATGAGACCTGAAACTTGCACAAAATATTCAGTGATGCTTGATTACTATTATGTCCAAGTTTCATGAATCAGATCCATAAACTTTCAAAGTTATGATGGGAATTCAACAGATATCCCCAATTCGGCCAAAGTTCATTGACCCTAAATAACCTTTGACCTTGGTCATGTGACGTGAAACTCATGCAGGATGTTCAGTGATACTTGATTAACCTTATGTCCAAGTTTCATGAACTAGGTCCATATATTTTCTAAGTTATGATGACATTTCAAAAACTTAACCTCAGGTTAAGATTTCAATGTTGATTCCTCCAACATGGTCTAAGTTCATTGACCCTAAATGACCTTTGACCTTGGTCATGTGACATGAAACTTTCATAGGATGTTCAGTAATACTTGATTAACCTTATGGCCAAGTTTCATGAACTAGGTCCATATACTTTCTAAGTTATGATGTCATTTCAAAAACTTAACCTCAGGTTAAGATTTGATGTTGACGCCGCCGCCGCCGTCGGAAAAGCGGCGCCTATAGTCTCACTCTGCTTCGCAGGTGAGACAATACAGAAACGGAGTTTACATAGACATACATTACCCATCATATTAACACAAAAGTAAGGGTACAGACAACTCTTCCCGCGGTTCAAAATGTCAAGTTATCGAGTGAACTCCGCCTCTCCATTGTATTGACACTTCAATGATGTCGGACCGTCGGGAGCATCTCAACTTACACGTGCGTGTCTGCCTAAATCGAATCGGCATCTTCCGATTGGCTGTGACAAGTCTGCATAACACAATTACTCAATTGAGTAACACCGTGTCATGTTAGATAAAACAATACGACTAGAATGACAAGTAGTTTGCTGGTTTCTGGAGAGCGTTTCATTAACAATTTCATCCGACAAATTGTCAGATCTGAAAACTTTCCTGGATTTTGATTGAACGAGAAGCAATGTTAGGGCCTACTATGGTACCTGTCGGATAAACCGTCTGGCAAGTCCTTTCGTGAAACGCTCCCCATATTTCACAGATTTCCACACCCTAATTGTCTTTCTTACAATATCGGAAACGTCTTTCTTACAATAGGAGCAGTGGTTTCACAAATCGAGGACCAGGGTTCGACTCTAATGCACTAGCTCTCATTCTTCGGAAAAGAGCTGAAGCCTTCTCGATTTGCTTTCAAGCGTTCTCACCAATCAGGTAAAAATTGCCATCACTTCATCCCTATGGGCCTGTAGTTTCATTCATTAACTATTTCCTTTGCGATTCGAAAATGCACAAAAAATGAAAGTTATAAGCGAATGTGACGGGAACTAGTTATATTCAGGTAAGACTGAATTTGACTTTGGGAGCTCAGATAGACATGGATAGACATGGGTTTGAAGATATTGATATATATCTTATTTGGAATATCTTTATACCAAAAAATCATTTTCGGAAATTCAAGGCAAATAGGATACATACTAATGTGATTAATCCCTTTTACATTTCTCGGGAACAATTTGATATCCATTTTGTAGTGGAAACATTTTTTTCTTTTTTTTTCTTTTCAAATTTACATCAGCACCCCCAGTCAAAAAGAAATTGCTTCTAGGACCCTGCTGCATGAGCCGACTATTCTTTTATTGTTCCTTTTGTTTCTATTACTGATCTTCTACTGATATCTTTTTTTTTAAATATATATTTCTGATGTAATCTTTTTTTCAGTAATTTTGTTCCCATTATGTTCCTTTGAATGTATTTCCAGTGTAAATAAAAGTCGAGTTTACCATAAACAGATAAGGCGACATTTTTCGTGGCGGCATCTTCTGCATGGATCTCGGCTATTATCATCCTTTCCACCAGACAATATCGGCTTCAAAGACAATAAAACTCGATCCATAATAAGTATGTCGGGTGCTTGTTAGTAGTGGATCGATGTCGGCGGGTTCATCGTTTCACACGCATTGTTTGGATTGAATGTGCGAATGAAAAAGTGGGTTGAGTTGAGATTGCCTTTCATGTCGAGTTAGATCGAACTACTCGAGCGACGCGCCATCCGTCTGGCCCGCCCGCCATGCACGATCTCGCATCCCGTCGCGACTATGACATTGATCTTCGGCTTGGCCACACTTGAGCATTTCGAAGGAGAACATGCATGTCATTATTTCCCTGGGACGCAGACCTTTGAGGGAGACTGGGGAGCATTACGATCTACTGAAAAAATTACCGACACAGGTCGACCCATCAATGATCCCGTCCGGATCGCGAAAATGACGGGGACGCGTGGATCTTTATCATTCACATAGAGCATGTAGAGCATTCGGGGGAGGGGGGGGGGGGGGGGGGTGGCCTATAAACATAAGGGCGTGGGGTAGTGATTTGCAGCCCGTCCTTTAGCATGTTTTAAATGATGTATAAGCTTCGGTAAATCATCCATCCCGGTGTTTACATTGAATGTAAACTACGTCGTCTGCTTATTTTCAAAAACATTCAGACAATTTAGAACTGCCACCAGAGTACAAACTGTGAGGAGACTTTTTCAACTCCATTCCCGTTTCATCTACGATGTTTAATAGTCATACACAGTCTTAGTAATCAACATTGTCAACGCCCGGCAATAAATGAAAAGAGTTAACGAATTCCTGTATTAAAAGAAGCATAAAAGGGTAAGTTACAATATCGCTCAAACTTGAATTGGTGATCTTGACTATGAACAAAATAAATGTAATGCTTCATGGTAGACATAAAGACATTTCTCGAGTTATGCTGCTAAAAATTATACAGTATTTCGTTAATGTGTGACTTTATATACTACAGTGATATGAAGTGTCAAGATATATGTACTCAAAGTTTTTTTTTTAATTTTGTCATTTTTCCTTAAAAAAAAAAACGTTCGAAAAATACAAAAGTGACGAAATGCCAATTTCAGACAAAATAACTTTTAAAGCTATATAGGAATAAATACACTCGCAGTGAGTGGTAATTTCAAAAGAAAATGATTTTTTTCAAAATCACAATTGTCATGACTGCATACCGTGCTGGTCTAGCAAACTTTACTTGACCAAATAAGAAACAATGGGATCTCGACTGAATACGAAAACGCTGAAAATCACAGGCAGAGACTGTACATGTGAGAACGTATCATAACCTTATCATTATTTAAAAAAAAGGCAAGTGCAGCTAAACCAAAATTAATGTCATGCTTATTTAGCTCACTTCCCCCGACAATCACGTACTAACTGTTGGTAAATGTATTAGTTATTTTTGCAAACGGTAAAGTGTTAATTTTTTCAAAGATTCTATTCAATTGAATCTTATTGTCGTTGGCCACGATTTGAATGTAAGCCTATGATCATAATGATTGTTCAACACTGAAAATAAAAATGGAAATAAAGATTGGCCTCATTCAAGTTTAGACATTGCATTTAAAATTCATGAAATTATTGAGACTGCCATTGGTTCGCTCCATTCAGCATGCATGTTTGGGACTGGTCGTTTGTGAGGTAGTGGGTAACTTTCAAGCATCTTCATGAAACGTCAACACCCCCCCCCACCCCTGCCATACTACCCGACAGGGAACGGGAAGTTGTCGGCAGGATGTGGAACGAAATAACGAAAATGTTCCAAGGTCGGATCAGTCTCCAGCTGCGAACATCAACTCATATCTTTCACCGTCCAATTAGTTAAGTTCCAAGATGTAGGTTAAATATTCTTGCTTCATGTGTAAGATGAGCCAAAGCTCTACGCCTCCTTCAGACTTGAATTCTTTAACATCTACTAAAGATCATTGATCGCATGCTTCGTCAGATTGGCGTAACCCGATCGCGGAACACCCATGGCAGTCGGTATTCGATGGCATTCACCTATTGTTTTTCCGTTGTGCAACTCGCCCAGCTTGACTGCGCTCGCAGGCGCTGCAGACAAACGTCATGAGCGCAATGACAACTCCTGACATTGCGCGCAGCGGTGCATGCCCGTGCATCATGCGGTTTATGGTTGGAGCGATATTTGAGAGCATCCTATGAATCCAGTCAACTTAAAGCAGACAGATGTAGCAGTCTGCCTTGATCATGTTACAACCCGCCTTTCTCAAACGTTTACATAATCTCGTCTGGGCTCTAGCTCGGCAGGCGATCATTTGCGGCCAAGTCTGGCATTTGAACGAGCGCTAATTTCGCTGCCGTGGAGCACAACAAGAGAGCGGCGCCCGTCAGCCGCGGAAAACCCAGAGAGGTGGCATGTCTCACAAGACTCGACAATGACCTGCTACGTGCTTGAAACCAAGTTTGGAAAGTATTGTACTCTTGGTGGTTTTGTCTCTTTCGATTTTCATCAAATGGATTGTTCTTCTCAATAAGCATGAAAAGTAAGACGAACCAAAGATAGTCATGTAAGAACATGATGCACTTCAACGCCGCCGACTGATAATTACGTGTCATCCAATATTCTTTTCATGCGAGATGATTCAAATCGCCATGTGCAAAATTAGCGTTATACATTAACACCCGACAATCAATTTACATCAACATTATGGCTATGGTTAAAGATAAATGTCAGTTGTGGTAACAATTTCAAAATGTGTTCGCAGGATTTTCATCAAAGGACTATCAAGGAGTCTGTATGAATGAAAAAAAAAATGTGCCAAAGGATTTTTGAAGAAATTGTATGATTTGCAGATAAATTAGCGAAGCAAGCATGAAATTAGAAAACGATGTCGGTCTTCTAAACAATACACAGTCCCATAAGCATGATAAGTGCTCATCTGTGTTAGTGATTTTCATCGTGGCCATATTTTTTTCAGCTTAGATTTCATGATTTTAGATAATGTAACTGTAAAAGATCTAGATCTACGATAGTGATAATCAACATTGTTAAAAAATAGACTTTCTCATGAAATCGGTCCTTATCGGTATTCTGAAACACGCATAAATGATTGTGTGGGGGTGGGTGTGTCTGTGTGTGTCTATACTCAATATACAGACACAAACAATATGCATACTTTACTGAATAGAATGGTAAATTATGGCAGAGTTGTTATGTATCGGGGCTTTGAAACAGAGGTCCGTGGGTTCTAATCCCTGTCATGACGCAGTTTCTTCAGGAAGGACTTGTTGCACACTGCTACACCCAGTCCAGTGCTCCGTAACAAAAAGGTTAGCAATTAATCGCTAAAAATGAACTTACCTATCAAGACCTTCGTTTTATGCACATTTTTCCCAGAATAATGACTAGGAACCAATCAGAACTGTTCTTTCAAATTAGCGATTAACCGCAAATCTTTGTGTTACGGAGCCCGGGTGCACATGTTAGATTTCCCGAATTTCTAAGAGAGATGATAAAAACTAGACGAAGGCTTCATAATCACTTGCCTCACGATGAATTATTATCAACGTTGATTAATTATCGATTGGCATATCGATGCTGCTTATTTAAAGGGCACCCTTTTTACAATCATGGCAATTAAGATTATGATTTAAGTTGATCTCTTACTAAAAAGAAGTGCCAAGATTGATTTTTGTTTTCTTGTACAGCAAGGAAGTATTAATCATAAGAGATGAAATGAGATATTGTCACTGAACAAGGTATGCAAATAAGCAGGGGTGGATCCAGCTTTCACCAAAAGGGGGCCCCGTAATATTTTTCACCCAAAATTTCCCCGATCGGTCGCACCTAAATATACAATAATCTCACAAGCCTTATTCAAATAGTGAGAGAGCGGAGCAAGAGCTTTTTTTTATTATTTTTTTTTATTTTTTTGGTGTCCTAAGAATTTGTTATTCTCGGCAATGTTTGTGGTCTTGAACAATATGCGTATGAAACTAATAACTACGAGCACGAAGCGCGAACATAAACTTCTGGACTGATCGAAATAGGCCCTGTTGAGGACTGTTTGCAGTTATATAAGAAGACGATACATATCTCAACAATTAAATAATGCAAGCGCAAAACTCGAGCTCAAAATTTTTGACATTCCGAGATTTGCCTGTGAATATGTATCTGTAAATAATTTGTAACTGTTGAAGTTAATATTGAAAGATAAAAAGATATGCAAATAAGGGACTTGACTTCACGCAGTCACAACATGTAGGTCCATGGTCACATACGTATATTTGGCAGAAATTAACAATGAGTATGCTGCAGTTTCGTTATTCCACATGTCAAGGAAACAAAGCATGATTAACACTACAGGAAGAATATAATATCTCATCATTAATCAAATGAAATACGTAATAAATAGCGAGTGTGGGATGTCAAGAATTCCACCATTTGCGTACCTTCCATGAAATATATATAACCCTTTTACATATAAATGTTTTACATCCAATTTCGATAGAAAGTTATCTTTGAGCTAGTTTGATTTTGCTAGATATATTTACATCGGATAAATAAGTTGAGGCTGGTGGCTTGGCCTTTAACTGTTTTATTCAGTCTGCTTTCTCAGCGGAGGAAATTATATTACGTAATACACACATCAAGAGGAAATAGCAATGTCCTACTTGACAGGGAAACCCCCTTGACACGCGTTAACCATGTGTCGTCGACGAACTCCTTTACATTTAACTGATTTACGCATTTTCTTAAAGGGGTACTATGGGCTGATAATATCGGAATAATAGAAAATAGATATGAAAATTCCATCAAAATCTGATAAAAATGATGAACTTAATGTGTGGCAATATTTTGTGAAAAAAGGGTAACCCTGCGGTCATGAATTTGAAATAGTTGGGCTGATAAAGTCATGTCCGCCATTTCATTATTCTTTTCTTATTTTATGAAAAAAAATCACAATTTAACATTTTCCGACATTTGTGTTAAAAAAAAGCCTGATCATGTCGCCCGTAAAACAAGGTAAATTAAAATATTTAAAGGAAAATCCCACCGATACGTCAATTTGGTTGTAAGAGGGGAAAAAATGAGTTAAATGTAACAATGATATTAAGCAGTCAAGGAAGTTAGACTGAAAAAAAAATAACTTATACAAAACTTTTTAGGGTGCTAGTGATGTCGCATTCGAGCAGCTCCCCCATGTCATGGAATTTCAATGTAAATATTGAGGCACATGTAATAATAATTGCGTATAACTATAGTTGCCCATGCAGAGCCGTTCTACCCTTTTAAAAATTTTGCCAAGGATGAGAATAATTTGTCGATTCCTTTCGCACATAAATATTTATTTCCATTACAGTTGCTAAAGCATTATTGTGTCAAATTAAATGAATGATCTTTTAAATCGCATTCAAGTTTCTGAGAAAATTGCATTATTTTTATCATAATATAATTATGTATCACATGTGGGGGCACTGCTTACATTGATGTCACGAAAACAAAGCTATGTGACGTCACAAATTAATACTTTTTACCTTCATGTGAAAACTACTTGTTTTATGCATTTATCAAAAATAACTTTTATTCGATTATCAAGGTATATGATGCAAACTTAAATTGATAAATGTTATATGTTTATATAAAACACAAACAAATAGGCGAATCTAAAAAAAAGGGGGCTGAAAAGTGTACTTGACCTAAAAAGGGCCACTTTTTCAACGTCACAAATCACTAGTAATTATTTTAGAAATGGATGTCTTTTTGTCAATCCTGCTTTTACCATGATTAACATGTGACTTTTAAATGCTATAACTCCTCTTCTATTATTTTTCTGGTATATTTTCAGTCAATAAAAAAGCGCACAATAGGCATGCAAATACATCCAGGCTGTTTCATTATTTGCCCTCCGGTCAATTATGACGGGTACCAAGCCACTAATCTGACCGAAAACCTACATTTACTCAATAAAAAAAATGCCATACATCATCCCAATTTTGAAGCAATGCGTGAAAAATACCACAAAGCAACGTGCATGTGTTTCTTTCATTGTACAATTACTTGTATACTACTCCAATTTGCGTGTTCATTACACCTCAGTATACTGCGCTATGTCGATTTTGTGTAGGATTATCATGTCTTTTGTCGTTTTGAGATGGGCTCGTTAATGCTTAATTGAACACATAGCAGGTGAGACAGGGGTACAAGACACACCCCCATTCACCAGTCGCCACCGCCTGAGGGTAAAGGACACACCCCTAATACCAACACCTGCGTAGAAAGTATAGATGGTGGAGAGGTGCACCTGAAACAGGGATGAGGATGGGGCATGCATTTGGTGTCCTCGACAGGCAAGTCTTTGTTACATTTAAATCATGTAAATAGAAACATACTGCCGCGATAAGTACAAAGGACACGGAACTACGGACGAGGCTTCACACTCCCACACACTTTTCTTTATTAAAAGTGTACGAAAACGCAAAATGAAAATTTAAATCCATATATTATTGTTCGAAATACAAATCTTAAATAAGAAATACTCCGAAAATGATTTTTGCCTAGGCTACTGTGCAGCACCACATCGACAAAACTCTATCTCTTAAATGTTGGAGCAGCGACTCCCATCTTTTTACGTCTTCTGGCCGGGGTTTGAACACTCGACATCCCGGTTGTAAGATGGACGCTCTACCAACTGACCCAATTCACCGGCAAATTACCATCCGATTGTGATGTTTGTATGAAGGGTTGGATCCAGGATTATTTGAAGGGGGGGGGGCACATCTTCTCGAGGAAAAATTTGACTCGCGAAAAAAGGGTTTCAACCAAAAGTTAAGAGGATTTCGTCCACGAAAAAAATGACAAGCAAAGAAATGAAATGAAAAAATGGTCTTCACTTTCGAAACTGTTTGGAGGGGGTTAACGACATTTTTACATTTAAAACTTTGATTATGCCTCTCAAAGGGGGGGGGGGGGGAGCAAGGGCCGGCTGTGCCCCCTGGATCCGCCATTTTCTATAAGAAAATTTATCCCCCCCCCCCCGTGTTCTATTTTCATCTTCAACTGATAAACCATTACTATTATTCATTCTAAATAAGACTGCATTTGCGTGCATTGACCTCCGAATAATTTTGGACTTTGATTGATATTATCAAGGACTTATGAAAATGGTATCATAAGATTCAATTGCAGCAGACAGTGACTGAGGCAAGTGAACAGACAAAAAGCAATAGGCCTACACGATTACCGAGTTTACAGGGCAGATAACCTATGAAGACAATATTTAATCACTCAAAAAAGTCACATTTTTATTGTGTAAATAGCATTAACATTTCTTTACAAGGTAAACATATCATCATTATCTAAAAAAAGACGGTGTTTTATTTTGAAACCATACAAGGTGCTCACATATTCATATAGTACTGTCCAAGGGAGCTATGACGAAGTCTCAGCGTAATTCTACCATGCCGAAACCATCTGTAGTTCACACTGCTTACCTGAGTAATATGCAAGTCACTTTCTTGCAAGTACAAGTGTCTCACGTCCTTTGTTGAAAGGCCAAGTCAAGTCCCAAATCATTTGGGCATTTAACAAGGCAAGTCTCAAGTCAGCAAAACAGCGACCCGATTCACGACTCGAGTCTGATACTCTTACCACGTAAAACTAATTTTTATGACAAGGTGAACAGATAACAAGGCCTGCGAAAGATAAGTCATAATAGATAAACCCTATCTATTTCGAAATGTGCTTTTCTGTTAAATATGTGTCATTTGCCTCTAACTCGAAAGCTGGGCAGCGCTGAAGGAAAGGGCATTGGCGACCGTCCCTACTCCGTGCGATTTTTCAAGTAGTGAAAATTGAGACGAAAAAATGGAATGGAAAGAGCGGGGTGAACTATACATTCCCACTGTAAATAAACTGAGAAAAATATCTTGTCTGCCCCTCTCCCTTCCCCAAAATATTCTGGCACCATCCCTGGATGCATACCTTCACGAATTTACCAATTCATCCTTTCTCTAAATGCTCATCCTGATCCTTCAAAGTTCTTATATTTAAATGTATTTCGTATGAAGTTTAACAATTCGACACCAAGCAGATATATAATATTGATGTCTCGTTATATTAGTGTCTCGTTCTATTGACGTCTCTCTATTTTAGTAGTAGGGTCAATGTTAACTATGTTAAGTACCAATATCCTTGAGTAATTTGAAAAAAAAATGCATGCAACGGATCATGCAAGTAGCAGCGATCTGTATTACTGTTGGGTTCTATACAGTTAACATCTGGTACTAGCTTGACTCAAATCCTCCACAAATGGGTCACCATTGCATTCCACAACTGGTAGCAATTGTTGACTAGAATCCGAACGGTATAATATTCCTGCCCGCCAGACAGAACTGCCAAGATCTTACGCGTCTTGGCACATCATCCTCCATCGTGTCTTTCCTCCACCGGCACACGCTCATAGTTCAAGCCAGTCAAGAGTAAACCAACCATTCTTTCATTCAATCTGACAGAGAGAGAGAGAATGGAGTTAGCCTGATTATGAACTGGGGCTAATAAAGTATTGCTAACGCTGGAAACCATGCATTCCGGTAATGAAATTCGGTACGTTCCAGCCGGAGTTTCCTTTGTCGTAACCATTGATGTTGCTCGTAAACCAATACGACAAGAATTGCTTAATCTTACCAGCGGTCATGTCAATGTCCTGTACTACTACAAGTGAAATGAACTTCTTGTGAGACCGTGGTTCTCCGACAAAAGGCTCTTTAAAGTGGTGGATTCTACTCCGTTCATTTTCTTCCCTGACCCAAATTTTCTTTCAACCCTAAGCATGCTGAACTGTACATAACCTTAAACATTATTTGAAAATAGTGATAGACGTTCCCAACGAAATAAGCCAAAGTTTCACGTATAGGCCCCTACTCCATTATCAATCTCATTTCTATTAAGAAAAGTGATTACACGTGTCAACACCGAGCATTGCATTAAGCGTGTGTTGACGATGGTGTTCCACACTCACGATTTTCTTGTGTTTACTTTGAAATTTCAAATGTCTTGATTTTCGGTCCGAGGGCATTCATAATTATGGTGTGACTCCCGATGAACCATTAAAACCCAGTTTTACATACCATTCAAAATGCAAGACTTCTTAAAGATAATCTATAATATATACACAGATAACAAATAACAAATTATGAAGTTTCATAGCTTATCTGCCATCCTGATGGTATACGACCATGATTCAATAAACGCAGTTTTATAAAAATAATGTTTGGTCACATCAAATTGCTAAAACACTTCAACACTTTAACATGTTTAATACATTAAACTTAACTTGGATAGAATTTTCCGCGTTACGGTTGCGTTTCTCCTTTTAATCAAACCAACTTAATGATATTTTAATACCCGAATGCACAGATTACCAACGTATTAGCAGACGTGTGATTTCTTTCTTCCTTTTCTCTTACAGAATTACCGGACGAGGCGTCAATCATACGACACTGGGGGAGCAGTTTGTGTGACCTATAACCTGGATTTTTTTGCTTCCAACCTGATTCGCCTTTCACCTCCTGATCACTCTCACAAAACTTAAAGAAGATGGAATGACACACCTGGTTGATAGAACAACATGTTTTCATGTGATTTTTTTTCACCTTCAAGTACAATATCACTTTGACGTTATGATAGACTCGGTTGAACAAGGCGATAATATTATCATCAACATTACACTGAATTATCGTTTAATGGCCGATTCAAATGTTTATTTGATTTGATTGACTTATTTCCCTTTCCCATTTGTACATAATAAGATGAACGTAACATAATCAAATACAAGTCATGTATATAACAAAACACAACAAAGTCATAGATTCAAGAGATCTATCAATTCGAATCTGTTCGAAATTACCAGTGCAGAGACGTGTTTATTCAATTTAAAATCATCATAAATTACCAGTATGACTGAACCATAGAGAGAGCCATACAAGGAAACAAGGAAAGACACTGCAAAGACCATGTCTAGCAGTGGCGTAATCTTATCTTATTTTGCGACTGATTCTTACGTATCGCACCTCATATTTTACCCCTTTTCCTTCATTTACCCTATTTCTTTTTATAATCTCGGGCAGGAAACTCTGGGAGGGGCAGTCCTCTCCCTTATTTGTACGCTAATCATGCTAATAGAGTGTTGTTTACAAATTAAAATAATCAAATAAATTAAACACAGAATTAATATTTAAGGTCAGTCTCCTTTATTTTTTAGTTTGTTCATATCATCTCTAGATTTATGACCCATTGTCATAGCTGAACATTTTTTATTTCCTCTTAATACTTTCGTCGTAACCCTGCTAAAACACAACATAACTCATTCCATGGGAAATGAGACGAACACAGGGTCAACAGCGACCAGATGTGTTATCTGATAAATGCTGATGGAGACTGGAAGATACAAAGTTATGAAGAAAAAAAATATTCATTTTTTAAATATCATTTTCAGGATATTCGTGGTTCTAGGCTTTCTAGCAGATCGTCATCATTTGTGTAAGTTTTTTTCAATTTGTGCCATTATTCTTACTACAACAGTTTGTGATCCTCGAGACATTACTGATAACTGGGATAATTACTGTTAACTTTAATGAAATAATATACGGGTGTATCAAAATGTCTCACCCTAGTTCAACAATTTGACTTATTCATTGTTCTCTTTTTTTCTAGCCATTAAACAAAAGTTAACATTTTCATCCTCCAAAAGCACTGAATATGTTTTCGGTATCATTTTTATGAACATCCTGTATATAAGAATCAAATACAGCTCTCTTATAAAGAATATCACTATAACAATATACTGTAAATAAAGGGGCTTTAATAGGAGGTAATAATAATTTGTGAACAAATTTTCGGCATTACCCCTATGTGAAGATCGCATGCTCGATCTGTAATGAATATCATTAAGTCAGAAAAAAAATTGGAACAATATACTGGGAGAACAATGCGACCTTAAGTCTGTGACTCATCGGTACATTTTGGTTTTATCACAATATTGTCATATCAGCCCGTGAAATATGAAATAATAATCACATGGAAGTTGCGCAGTCACCTAATAATCGTTATCATTCGAAAGGGATGTGACGTCAGTAATTTCCTGATATTGTTATAGTATTTAATTTTTCGACCCTTACTTTGTTCAATTTTAAGCATTCTTGTGGATGACGGTAATCTAAATTCCCAGAAACAGGGGAAGTATACGACAATGTGGTCAGAAGAATGTCACATTCAGACCTGCGGATATACGGATTTACACAAAAAGAAAACAAAACACAAAAATGATCCCATAATCATAATGTCTAGATATAAAGGTTAGTCTGTATTCGACAGTTTCCCCTTTAAGACAAACCAACTGCGTCAAACACAATCAAGGGCACAATGTGCTTAAATTGACCGTAATCATTTAAAATGTACAAAAAACATTAAAACACACACACACATTGGCACAATTTGAAGGGGGAATAATGACTGAAATAAACTTGGCACAATTTTCAGTATTTACAATAATTGGTAGAATACTAGAATTCTCGTAAAAAAAATAATGATCAACTTGAAAATTTGACTCAATTAACGGATTCCAACTTGCCTTGTCATAATATTGATTCATGTTAAGATTGTATTATTTGTACGAGAATTTGAGTTAATTCACTGAAAATGTTGTTGTCCGTGCAAGAGTGATCGTCCAATATTATGTAATTTCTAAAATAATATTGCTAATGAACATAGGGCCTATATCCTAGTCATCTGGCGGTCTTGCCCAGGGGCGACACCTGGGTAACAAAAATGTGTATCTGCCTTGCAGTTCAGATGTGATCAGGCGGGGGGGGGGGGGGATAGCCATTGACACTGTTGTAATCTTAGACATTTGTACGTGAGAAGTTCTACTATTTTTGCCCGATCCCTCGTTAAATTTCGGAAAGAATTCGATTTAGTTTCGTGTACTGAAACGCTCTGTGAAAGTGTAAAAAATGAAAAAGAATACCGAGGAATGGAGAAGAGGTAGGTGGGGGTAAATGTTTGCAAGTTGAAAGGTTAATCGAAGATCAACTTTAGGTTTGCCAGTGGCTAAACAATTACCAAGTTCACCCCTCACAGTTCTAGACGTTTGACCCCTTTTAAACGTGGAGGCACGACCACAGTCATTGAGAATTGACGATTAGATTTTTATTTCATTTTCATGAATTTCTTCTCCTCTGAAACAATAATTAGAACAGATATTCAACTTATACAGCGACGGAGAACAAATATCAATAAAATCAATAGGAGTGGTCTCATTACAAAATTAAAAACTAAAGTTTATAAAATGATAAAGTATATAACACTATAAAGAACTTCTGACTTTATGTTATTTTGATAAACCTCAGTGCATTGACCAGACCAAAACCAGCGCTACTCGAAAATTTAACAGACATCTCAATCGAGCCTCACACATTTTAGTATCTTTCACGACAGATGCACGAGTAATTATCAAAACCAACCTCAAATCCTTAAACTTGCAAGAGGCATTGCACTGCCACTTCAGTCAACTTTCAGAAGAGAACCGAGTCAGGGATAATAGTGATCTTTGGCCTCTTACCCACGTTGTACTTACGAAAATTCCCTCGCTCCAGATTTCATATTTGCAGATTTTAAGAGAAGAAAACGTCTTAAGCAAACATGTCACCCCGATGCATGTCAGTAACCCTCCGGAGCATGCAAGCATTTTTACCGTTCAATCATGTCCCGATCACAACTATTCCTAACCGAGCAACCGTTGACTACTGGTATGGTATTCGATCTGCTGCCGATCAAGTATCGGCCAGTTTTAATGTTACTCAGGAATCCACACAGTATGCTGTATTGGCCTGTGCTATTTAGGTAATACTATATTGATTGACATAAATTGATGCAAATTGACAACTGCGACGCTAATGACTTCCCAATAATATTCTTTATGTTCTTGTCATTTTACCGTATAGGTTCACCCAACGTTTATAATCTCAAATCAAAAAGAGGATCTGGCGCAAACTTCACATGGATTGTGTGACTAATTGCAAGAAAAAGGTTATTTTTACAAAATGTAGGGTGGAGAGTGCCAGCTCTACCCAAATGGTCTCATTTATTGAACTTAGAATTTAGTATTGCTTGCCAAGATAAAAAATACCGATTTTTTACCAACTCCTGCACTAGTCCTTTAAAGGACAAGGAGATCCTTCTGAGACATCATCTCAAGACCTGTTTTGATGACGTCATACAAATGGGAAACAGCACGGAACCTTGACCTTGAGTTGCACAAGCGTGGATGGTCATCGACGGCTGAGAATTGATTATTAACGAATTAATAGCTCCGTGATCCTCATTCCCTGCCACTGGCCATGCTGGCCATGCTGGCCTTGAGGTCTCCCTCTGCATCTATATACATGTATATGGGCTCTCACACTTGTGTGCCAACGAGCGTATAGGCCGTTTTCCTGATCGCCTTTCTCGACAGTTCTTCAAGTAAAGAAATTAAATTGTCTATATTTCGTGTTCATTGATTAACAAAAGTTGCATGCTTTGGCCACATCAAGAAATTCGAATAGGCCTAAAGGAGACAGACTGGCCATACGAACAGCACATCGTCTTGGGTTGCTTCAAATGTTCAGGGCTCTGTACACGATCAATATTGGTAATGTACTAAAAATGTATATTCGATTGCAAAATGTCCAGCATATCTACAGCCCAATTGTGACTGTTCCTTCACCATCTTAGTGGTCAACATCTAGGATTACAATGCAGAGAAATATTTGGATCATGCGGTCCGATGAAACATGGAATTGCACTCACTGTTTGACAATTGTGGGTGGCATAGAATAATACCTCTTATTGAAATCATGCCTTAAAGTATTGTGCGCTGTCGTTTGTGATAAAATAATTGACTCTTTTGCAAAAAAAGACTGTAAGATGGGTATTCTTGGACAGTTTGAGGAGAATCCCTTCAATCCCCCCTCCCACAAAATTTGTATGTCCTTTTTATTATTTACTTCTGGAATATTTTTGTCTCTCCTACTTGGTTCACCATCATTCATACTTGCCAAATAATACACCATGCCATATCAATGTACTTCTCCTCTTCCATCGCATTCATCAGTGGAATCCAACGCTGTCACGTGATGAGAGAAGGCCAGACGACAGCCACGTTCATGTGCAGACGCACCATGTTTGTAGGCTCTTTTCGTTTCGTTTCGATGCGAATCTCCATCTACATGTCATCATTCTTAAAGCTACTTTCACTCAGGGATTACTCCCTGTTCCACCCACCTCACCTGCAACTGTTGTAGTAATACCCCGACTTGCCATGTATCATGTATACATTGCCCCAGTTACACAATGAACTCCATATCCACATTACACAATGTATAGTGACATATGGACGTGAATTTTGACTGACTTTATGGTACATGACTTTAGATTTTTCAATAGGGATAATTTTCATGACGTGCCCAGTGGGGCATCGTGGTCTAGTGGTTACGACTCTCGTCTTTCAAGCAGAGGGAGTGGGTTCGAATCCTAGCCATGGCGCGTTTTCCTTCAGCAAGAAATTTACCTACATTGTTCTGCACTCGACCCAGGTGAGGTGAATGGGTACCCGGTAGGATTTATCCCTTGAATGCGTTAGCGCCTGTATGGCGGTTCAGCTACAGCCGGGGTAATGGTAGCTGTGCTATACAAATAGAACATAATTATTATTCATACCGAAATCACGGCCACACTTGAATGATGCAACATCAACGAAAATTCATTTACCAACAATCACCAAGACGATAATGACACAATTTCCAATGTTCGTTTAAAAACAGTAAAATAAAATGATATTACTAGAGCTGGATCAATATTATAAGCTTAAAATCAGTACAAGAGCATGGAAAGTTGAATGTTTCGATACGAGCTGGAGACTTCATCAGTCTATATATAACTTCATGATTGAAACCTTCGCGTGAAGTTCTTACATGAATGATTAACGGTCCTGCAAAATATAGAGGCCATATACTTTTACATCATTCCCCAAAACAAATTCATATAACATTTTAAATATTAATGGTGTTGCAAACAGTATAACAACTCTGTAAATACTGGCGGATCCATGGGGGAGGGCACAGCCGGCCCGTTCCCCGCCCTTTTTTGAGAGGCACAATTAAAATTTGTAATAATGTAAAAATGCCATTAAAACATGTGCCCCAACCCTTTTTAAAGTGAAGACCCCCCCCCCCCCTTTTTTTGCTTTTTCATTTTTTTTTTTGGTGAACGAAATACGATCCAAACCCTTTTTTTGTCTTTTTTCTGTCTTGTCAAAATTTTCCTCAACAAAATGTGCCCCCTTTCCTTAAAACATGGATCCGTCCCTGTCTGTTAAGTCTCTTGACTCCCTACTTTAACATGAAAGTGCACAAGTTCCAGAGATTTATAATGCCTATTAAAAAGCATAGCTCTTTATCAAACCATGTCTGTCGCCCTTACTTCACCCCCCCTTCCCGAATCTATTTTTCTCTTTTTTGCTCCCTCCTTCCTCTTCTTCACCTCTGTTTCTCTCCGAATAATCGTAGACCCAATCAAAACTCCAGACACAAAGACAGGGTAAGGACCGACATCATCCAATGAAAAATAATAAAAAATATAATCATTTCCCCATGGATTGACTAGACCAATTAGAGAACCGCATGCTTGATTAAGATGTCATTAGTTTTACGGTGATGTCAAAACACCGTGGTACGTGGATGGTAGATTGGCCTCAAAGACTGAATGAGTTCCCCTTTCTCTGGGTGCATGTGCGGTTACCCAATATACAACAAAGGAACATAAGATGTGAAATTGGACAGAGTGATAGAAAGGTATAGTGTGCTCTGCATGGCGTTTTTAGAATCTGTGCATTTTTATTACAAACAGAAACCAAGATTTGCTTAATTGTTATTTAAGGGATGGTCCAGGTTGGAAATATTTATATCTCAATAAATAAGGTAAAAATTCACAAGACAAAATGCTGAAAATTTGATCAAAATCGGATGACAAATAACAAAGTTATTGAATTTTAAAGATTAGCATTATTCTGATGAAACAGTTCTAGGCATGTCTTTATGAATATTCAATAGGCGGGCTGAAGATGTCATATCCCCAATTGTTCTTTTGTATCTTATTATATGAAATTAGGTTTATTCAAACATTTTCTACCAAGAAATAAAACAATTGGATTTACAAATGATTAAGTGCATTAGTCATTTATTGTCGCAAGTTATTTCATTATAATGGAGAAACATCATTTACACGTGTATGATAGAATGAAACATTTATGATTTTATGTAATAACATAAGAGAAGGGAAAGTGGGGATGTGACATCATCAGCTCACCTAACTAATTAATGGATATTCATGACGATGTGCATATATAATTGTTTACACAAAATATTGAGTTAAGCTTAAAAATTCAATAACTTAATTTGTTATCCGATTTTGATGAAATTTTCAGCATTTTGCTCTGTGAATTTTACTCTATTTATTCAGATATAAATATTTTCAGCCCGGACAATCCCTTAAACTGAATTAGATTAAGATAAATCTTTCCATATTGGAGCGCAGATCATTTCTATTGCTTTGTTTTGAATATTTACATTTTATAAAGAGGGGCAAAAGCGAAGGCATATTTGATCCAATACTTATGATTACCAAAAATAATTGTGAGGCGAGGTTGTAACTAATTTATTTCCAATATAATAGCATAGCATTTTTGAAAGTAAATGGAATCACAGAACATAAAAGAAACAAATTTCATTGTATAAAATGAAGAGGAAAACTCATCTGCTGGAATGACAGAGGAGAGGAGTGTGGTAAGGAGGTAAAGGAAAGAGAACATAGATATTTCTTTACATGTACGATGTAACGGATAGAATGGAAACGTTTTATATATTTTGGGAAAAAAGGAGACTATTCACTGGGAATAGTGTAAATCCTGGTAAATGGGAAATATGATAAAGGACTGTTGACAGTCTACACACATACAGTATATTTATTTTTGAATCCGTATAGAACTCTTCCTTTTCAATTATAAATCTAAGGTTTGTGTGTGTTTTTTTTAGTTTGTACACAAAGTCTTCACCGTCATTATGTTATTTATTCGAGATAAACCTTTTTATGAGACAGACGAGACTTCAGATTATCACCCAACCTGAGATTTATCGTTATCTTCTTAACTTCGATCTCTTTCAATAGGCAGGATTTTCCCTCTCTTCTATTTGACACATGTGATTGGGAAACGGTAGCGCTAAATAAAACACTGTAATAACTTCATGCACGGGCGACGATGCAGGGCGCGAGGGGTCCCCACCCCCTCAAATTTCGAATAACAGCATGCAGATTTTAGGGAGAGAGTGGTCTCGTTTCTCTCTCCAAGAGGTCCACAATCTCACGAAATCCCCCCGCATGGATCATGACTTGTGAATAGATTAATAAAAGAGCAATGTATTTTCCAAAGAGAAAGAAAGAAATTGCGGAGAATAATAGCAAGTTCAATCTCTTCAGAGTCTCAAATTTTAGACATGGTATCGACTCAGAAACAGTCTCACTCCTCTAAGAGGGATTATGTAACATAATATGTTTAAGAAAAACAAATACGATGATAAATGACAGAATTTGAGTTTTGACATACTATTAAGACAATTATTGATATCATTTTTTACCCTATTCCCTTCCCTTTCTGTCTTTTTTTTCTCTTTCTTTCTCTTTTTCCTTAGTCGTGAATCATATAGGCCCTAGGTGGAACACGCCCCAACGGCCCCTCCCATTTTTTTACGTCAGTGAAGCAAACAATCAAAAAGACATACTAAACTCGACGCCAATCAGAGTGAATATAACTTGCCTTTCTTGATTAAAAAAATGCAAATCGTCTTTTGCAACAATCGTCATTTTTACTAGAAATAAGAATCGACCACTTGAGATTGATATATTCCTGCTTATATCTTCAAGTTAACCACATCAGTATAGGCCTACTTGTATTTCATAGGGGATACCAGTTCTAGAAGCATCCATTGAGACATCGGTGCCATTATAGCAAATTGCCTTAAAACTCACCGACAAAATAGCTCATAGCATGCAGGGATATTTCAATATCATGATCATGATCTTACTATGCACTCCTTTCTGCTCAAAATGTTTAGCACTTGGGCCAAGTTTCCATCGATAGAGGTCGAGAGCAACAGATCGTCGTCATCATCGCCGTCGCCGTCAATGATCAACATCACCACCGAATTCAGAAACCATCAAAAAATCACAACCACCTAGGTACCACTCTCAAAGTTTATCAGTAAACTTCACTACTATCTGCTCAACGTGCGAAGTAAATGTAATATCGAGGGGGAGGGGGGTTAACACCTGGGGAGCGTTTCATTTTATCCGACAAGTCCCATTTTATCCGACAGTTACCATAGTAACAGTACCTCTCAGCCAATCAACATCGGAGAAAGATGTCAGATCTGACAACTTGTCGGATGAAAATGTTGATGAAACACTCCCCTGGGGCAATGCTGAAATCTTAAAACCCTCCAAACTTCTTCCACAAGTCATGAACCATATACCACCAAGGTCCAGTTACCCGCCCAAATCATGGGTCTAGGTCCACGGACATTTGCTCTTGTTCTTCGAGAGAGTGGATATCCAAGGGGTTTCCCCCTTTTTGCGCTCGGAAACGGAAATTGCCCCCATTAATCATCACCACCGGCACCCCTTAGCATTCACCCATCACCACGAAAACTTGCTCGATACCGCTGACCATCATGCCACTCATTAGCTAAACTTGGTCGATTGAAGTTATAGGCTATTTATCTACATCACCATCATCACACAACCGTTATCACCATCATCATCACCATCATCACACTACCACCATCCCATCCATCACCATAATTTTCACACCATCACCATCACACCTACATCGTCATCAGGGAAAAAAATACACGGGGGCTCGGGGCGATTTTGCCCCCGAAATGCCCTAAAGAGCCCTGGAAAACTAAAATGGAGCCCCTGAAATTCATATAGGGTCCAATGTAAACTTTAACACAAATTAGGATATTTGGGCTAGTGAGCTCGAAAATAGCCCCGGAAAATAAATTATTAATTTTTTCCCTGATCGTCATCATCATTCTTCCACCAACATCACAATCATCACCATCATTTTCACATTGTACATCATCACACAGGCATAAAAATTATCATCTACATCATCACCATCATCATCCCCATCATCTTCAATCACCACCACACGTGCTCCTTTGCCAGTATTAATGTTTTAATTTAATAAGAAGGACCCTATATTCTAATGAAGACAAAAATTTCAAGTGTCCCGAATATATCCCAAGGGGTTACATTGCATGATTGTAACTCTATTTGGTTACGACCAATTCACAACACAATACTTGTACATATCAAGAAATTTGCACACATTAAAAAGTAGATCAATGTGGACCTAAAAAATATATATAATTACAAGATTACAATTGTTAAAAAAAAAAACTATACATAAAGAAGCACTCAGAGATCAGAACCCCTTTTTTCTGTTGTAAAATAAAGCTTTGACTTACTGCTGTTCGAATCAAGATCCAGTCCTTGGCATCGTATAATTCCAAGGCCTTCTCGGCGACCTTATCGGCTAATGCATTGTAGTCCATCTCTGAGGATTGCAATATCTCCATCCCGTCACCCGATGGGGCCGCCGAGATACCACTTCCACCAGTCTTGTCTCCCGAAGTGCGAGGCAGCGAATGCGGATTATGATTTGAATGCTGGCCGGAGGAAGACTCGTCTGTCTGGTCCGTACCGCGCCGCTGGTGGTGCACTATACCAGCCGTAGCAGCGCACAGCCCCGTCAGCGCGCCAGCAGACATACGGGCGAGCATAATTTATGACGGTGAAAGAAAACGAGCGCGATTTTTAGGAAACCTAATATTTGGTTACAGCTAGGAGGTTGCAATAGTTGGTGCACAGTCCCAAGCAACCGATACAGATAAAACGTTCCCCTTTGACTTGTATGAATATGTCCTCTTCACGCGAACAAAAACACATGTGCTCTACTGTTCAATCAAAGCATGCACAAAAAGAAAGTCGTTTCTATTCAATCACAGCGTGTCCAGCACAAAGGGGAGTCAATAGCTAAACTGACCGTTAGTGAAAGCCTTCACACCTCTCTCGCACGGCCAGCAAAGATAACCACTGGCTCATATCCCATTCCCCGATTCAATCTCATCCCGTTCGACACCCCTGGATAACTGGATAAGAGCCATGACAAGAGGCACAGTATTTCCAGACGATTTACAAACGGAAGCTAATCGAGTTATCCGTTTCCATGGAAATGAAGGTCCTTGGGGACAAATGTCACATATTTTGGCGAGCCCACGGTCAACCGAGGACTCGGTCTCTATTGTTTTGACGGCTGTCAAATTTCTTCCCGTGACCTCGCGCCTGGGAAATATAGTTCAGGGGATAATTGGGTGCTGGCTTCGCGGTTTGTTTAGACCATGAAATACCTCTGTGTTTGGCCCAAACTTGATTTATGACCCAGAAGTTTGAAGATAGACGTTAATTGATTGATGAAGAAGAAGAAGAAGAAGATATAATAGAAGAGATGATGATGATAATAATGGAAAAGAAGAAGAGGTAGAAAAGTTAGAATAGAAAAAGGAAATTGAATAAAATTATGGGGATAGCTAAATCTAAATATTCATGTCAGAATGTCCAAATAAAAATTCTCCTCGCGCTTGGGGAACACATATTTATGTCATGTCCATGCGGATAGGGCCTATACATCCCCATTGAAATATCTAGTTTTAAAATCAGCATACAGACAATATTTAGATCGCGCTCCACATTTCATAATGTTGTTTAGAGAGATAGGCACCCTCTTTATGATTTCATAAAATACTGGTACATTTTATTGATCTCTGACCAAAGATCACCTAACCTCAATTCTTTCATTTCTCTGCCATGTCTTACAGATTCCTCCATTTACCGTCACACTCAACATTTTATCCGAGCGAGGAAGAATATGGTGAAAAATACATTTCGATCTGCAACTGATCCTCCTAAAATACATTAATAAATGACATTTTAATATCTTGTATTTTGTTATCTTCATATAGCTTCAAGCCTAGCCATAACCTTATGCCATGTATGTTATACAGGGCCCTCAAGGAGATCAGTATATGCCTACAATAAGTGATAAAAGAGGTTATGTGGCTACATTGGGTAATTAATAATGGTGATAATAATTAAGCCTATGTTATTTTTATTATTTTCATTATCATCATTATTACATTTATCAACAAGTCAAGTTTTGATTAAAAAAACAAAAAACATTACACCGTGCTTTCAGGAATATTCCTTGAGATCTTCGGGATTTCTGTATTGTTATCATTATCATCATTATTATAGATATTATCATTATTGTTACTTTTATTACTACTATTATAATCAACAACATCATTATCATTGTTGTTGTTATTTTAATGACGTGTTTATCAAGTCTCCTGACCTTGAAAACGGTGGTCGTGGGTCCATTTATTACGCTGCACTCAAACCAGGTAAGGTGAATGAGTACTTGGCAGGAAATTATTCCTTGAAATACTTCCGGAGGGTAAAAAGCTGCATGCAGGGGCAAATCCGAGGACCTGGGAGGTAGAACCGCCTGGTTATTATTATGATGCATTATTATCATGAATTTTCAAAAGTTCATGAATTCTCAAAATATATTATTGATTATGGTTAAAGAATTTTTCTCCCCAATTCTTTATAATATGGTAATCTCATTTCATACAACCATTTCGATTTATTTCTAAAAAGTATACCTTCTAAATAGAAACTTAACACACGGCATAATTATCTCGAGTGGAAAGTATACCAAAATCCACTGAAAGTGTGTACGGAATCGGACGTGCGTGGCGCAATGCTATATTGCAGGTACGATTACATTGATTCGAGTGTAGGCATGAAATGCGGGCAAAGATTGAATAGGCCTGTAACAAAGGCCCGGTCACAACGCTAGAACTTTGATGAAGTCTTCCTGGAGCGGTGAAAAAAAAATCATCGCCGCACGCTACCGTTCACCACCATTTAAAAGAAGTTGGCCGCCGTTAAGGCAACGCTGTATACGCTCGGCTACCGCTGATGGTCCCTCTTACTGCTCCGAAAGTTTGGAGCTGCACAAAATCTTGCGAGCGGTGAGGAGCGGGCAAGTTTCCGCTCCGGCAAAGTTCACCACTGCTGTATCAACGCTCAGTCAAAGTTCGTGGACGCTTGGCCAACGCAGAAATCTTGAACTCTACCACCGCTGCGTATAACCAGCTTTGCCCGGGCGGTGACTGAACGTTGCACAAACTTTGGTCGATCGGTTGTAAGCGTTTTACGTTCGGGCACTGGATTGCTGGAACGGTGTCGCGCGTTGATGCAACGATCCATTGCGGTGATGAACTTTGGTTTGGCGTTGGTATGGAGGTGTTGGAGCGGGACCAGATTTTTGCAATAAATACGGGGATAAATGGACCAGGAGCCCATTTGGAATCTATCAGAACTTCTATCAAATCGATCCGTTCAGCTCCGTGGTCAAAGTGGTATGCCGCTAAACCCCCGCTGAGCCAACGCCCGCATGCGCAGAACGCCGCTCTATCAACGCTCAAGTCACCGCTAAACCAACGCTCGCTACCGTTACACCAATAGCAATGCCGGCTCCAGTCTATTTCAAATCTGAATGATGCCACGTAACCTTGAGCATTTTCCCAAACTGGCAAATCCAATATACCCCCAAAAATAATATGGAAACTACCAATGGAAATAATGTACACACTTTGACAATGCCTGCATTGTAACCAGGAGTAAAATTATGTCTGAAAATTATTTTTTTTCTTGATTTTTATTCAAATTGGCCGCCATAGACATGATAGACTCCTATACTAGTACTCTATTATGTACAATATGAAAGGAGAAAAAAAATCACAAGAGTGGGTACTAAAATGCATGCAGTTGTGATCTATGAGTGAAGTACTGTTTAATATAACATTATTTCTAACGAAAATGTATAATTGGCCACCATATGGCCTATTAGTATAATTTTGACAGATTTGGCTTTGCTTTACTATAAAATGCATTGTAATTATGTTGTATTAAGAAAATGTGTGAAAAGATGGATTTTTACCGAAATATATCACATCTCGTGTCATTTTTGTGATAAATGCGGTTTTTCGAAATTCAAAATAGACACCATAGGCCCTTACGATTTTATCTACGATTGGGGACAGATAATTTTTCCCGAATTTTGTTTTGCTTGACCATTAAATGCTATTTTGCTACACAATCTTTACTTTCTTCTTCTGATATAATGATGCCAGTAGTTTGAGATTTAAAATGGCTGCAATAGACCCTAACTGTATCATGTACGATATGAATAAGGAAAATGAATTTTGATTGGTATACATTGTTGTTTTCCCCATTCAGTAATACAGGTAGGGGGCAAAACCCGCTAATATTGATTTTGAATTTCAAAATACAACACCTATAACACATTAGAAGTAATGTTTCCATACAGTATTTCTCACACGTCAGAATTACATATGCATTTTATGGTCAATCAGTGCTCCGAGCACTGCTTGACCATCCACTATAGTGACTATATAAAATGCACTCTATTATATAAGTGACTATACAGTTATTTTCCCCATTCGCATTGCACATTATACCGCAATGGCTTATAGCAACCAATTTAGATATCAAAATACAGTATTTATCATATATTATTATGTAGCAGGAGAAATGATATATAATTATAAGTCATGTTTTAAGACAGCATTTCGGTCATAGAACATTAATTTTCAAGTCAAGCAGAACTTATATCTTACAAAATTATTTGTTCCCATTCAACGTGTTTTCAATATAGTTATAGGTGACGTATGACACCCGTTTGGAATACAGCATTTATCATGCACGACATACATGACATAAGTCATGATATATATATCGTTAGTAATCACGTTTTCAGACAGTACTTCATCACAATTGCATATATTATTGTGATCACTCTTGTGAAAATTGTTTTTCCAATATTGAACAGTTATACGTATCAGATTATACAGGGGTCTAAAGGCAGCCATTTCCAATATAAAGGAAATAAAAAAAATTGTATAAACAAAAATCACACATTATTTTACTCCTGGGTCACAATTACAGGCATTTTATTGTCAATGTGTGTGCAGTTCTGCGATTAACTTGGGTAAATTGCATGGCCGCCAAATTATATTTTGCGGAGGTTACGCGAATGACATCATTCAGTTATGTAATCAGCACCACTGAAATGACAAGAACAAAAATGTACATGTATATTCCTGAAGGAATAAAGAGAAAGGGTCTTGCCTACTCTAGCCTGAATTACTACGAGGTATTCCATTTTTTATCTTCGGCAGCCCGGTCGTGTTTTTTAATTGACATGCTTAAGTTGTTCTATTTCAGTTTTTTTCCCTTTATTTCGTTTTCAATATTCCCTTAGTTTTTTTTAACTCATCCAGTAATATTCAATCAGTTTCTGTCTATTGCCTTTTTCTTTCACTTTCCCTTTGTTATTCTCTTTCCCCGATCGGCCGCTCGAAGATGATTTTTTTATTTCTGTGAAGATGGAGTCTTCTTAGCTTTATTCTTATAAATCAACATAAATATATAATATCATAATCCTTATTTATATAATGTGAGCGCGATACGCGAGCTAATTTTTTTGGAAATCTTATGTATTTTTTCCTAAAATGTTAACATTCTTTGCAATGTTTGTTTTCCTAAAAAACGTGCATGCAAATAAATAATTATTACGTACGTGAAGCGCGAGCAGAAATGAACTGGTGGAAATTGAAGGTACCTGTTAAAGACTGCATGCAGTTAGTCACGAAGACGTTATATGTTTTAAAAACAAATAATGCGAGCGCGATGCGCGAGCTGGATTTTTTTTACACTTTTACCTAAAAAAATTAGAATTCTAAGGACTTTTTGTAACTTAAACAGAATAGGTATATAATAAACAATTGATGTGAGCGCGAAGCGCGAGCTAAAAACTTTTGACATTCTACATAAAGAATGAAAATTTTTAATCAATTTTTGTAATCATAAACAGGATAGCTATGTAATTAAACAATTGATGCGAGCGCGAAGCGCGAGCGGAAAATTCATATAGTGACATGAAAGACTCTTTTTATTTCCATGTCTTCCCTCATCTTATTTTATTCACTCGTCTCCTCTTCCTTTTCTCTATTCTCTTTTCCCTCTTTTTTCTTTCTTTCCTTTTTAACTGTTTTTGCTCCGCCAATGGGAGGGGGGGGGAAGGGGTGGGCGGGCCCCTCGTCCCCCTGGATCCGGCTATGCATAGGTTAGTAATGCCAAGTGTTAATTGGGCGAAATTAAGGAAAATAAAATTGATATTAGATCAACTAGTTATGAGACGAAATTGTCAAAGACGAACTGGTGATAAGACGAAGTGATGACTGGACCAAATGGTTATTGGACCATGGTTGTTAGGCGAAAAGTTAATGGACAGACTTGCATTATACTAAATGAATGTAGACCTTGTTGTGAGTGGACGAATTAGCAGCAGGCGAGTTGGTTTCAACCCGGCCGCATACCGCCCAGGCAAGCAAAACAAATTCTCGACGAAATTTACGACGTCGTGAATTTCGTCATGAATAATTGGCGACGAAATTCACGATGTCGCAAATTTCGTCGTGAATAATTCGCGACGAAATTGGCGACGTCGTGAATTTCGTCGCCAATTTCGTCGAAAATATTCGCGATTTGGTCTATATGCGATGTCCCTTCAGGGCCACCATACATAAACCGTCTAAATTTGCGGAGTTTTTTCTTTTGCCTGCACCTTCTACACAAACGATATGCCTCTAGCACACAATGTAATGGGCAGTATGTTTTACTTTTCCGCAGAAATGGGGGGTTTGCCGGGGGGTACACTTCCATTGATGAGTGGATACCAGGCGCGACCATGGGTATCGAAAAGAAAACAAGGGAAGGTCTTTTCCAGATTATAAAAATACATCTCTCAACAAGTATTTGGGTTGTGACACCCTACAATTAGTGGAAATATATCCCTTTTTCAGTATTTTAATCATCGTTTTTCACACCCTCATAACGCTACATAGGCCTGTCATTTTTCCAGGATAATGGGTACTTGAGGAGAAAACCACTGATAAAAATCCCTGATAATAAAGTACATGGCCTATGGGAAAGTCCTCCTTGCCTCTTGTCA